>NW_006292337.1:515661-545982 GCF_000327345.1 Myotis davidii | reverse complement strand
TTGCTAGGGACTTGCCCGGCACTTGCTCTCTACCTCTATTTGTTATCTTACTTCTATCATTGACAGTCCCTCTAGGTTGTGGGCTGCTTGCCTGTGTTCCCGAGAAGCATCTACGGTACCAGTCTATAGAGTGTGTTTTCTTTAGTGAATTACCGGTATGTTTACCGGTAATAAACTTGCACTGTTTTATGTATATGTTTGATTACATACAGCCTTGTGACAGTTTTCCTGCATGTCATAAGCATTTGAATATAAATTAAAATGTTAAAATCAAATCTGATATTGTTTTACCTTTTATTTGGTGTGTGGAAGGTGTGCGGAAGAGGGGGTAGTCTTATACGGCGAGTATATAACAAACTCTGTATTTTGAGTGGAAATGTTAGGGGGTCGTCTTATACGCCCAGTCGTCTTATACGCCGGCAAATACGGTAATCCTCAAAGTGGTGATATTGGTAGGTGGCCTTCGAAGAGGTGATTAGGTGTTGAGGGTGGAGCCCTATGCATGGGATTAGCATCCTTATAAAAGAGATGCCAGGGAGCGCCCTCCTTCCTTCAGTCAGGTCAAGACCCAGGGAGGGGACACCTGTCTATGATCCAGACACTAAATCTACCGGAACCTTGGTCTTGGGCTTCCCAGGCTCCAGAACTGTGAGAAATAAATGTTTGTTGCTTAAGCCATCCAGTCTATGGTATTTTTGTTATAGCAGCTGGAATGGACTAAGACACCATAGACTAGGTGCTCTGGTAATTGATTCATAAGCATGATCTTATTTAATGTTCACAACCCTGTGGAGTAGGTGCTATTACTATCTTTGAACTCAGAGAGGTTAAGTAACTTACCCAAGATCACACAGACAGTAAACAGGGGAGCCAGTATTTACGCCTTTGTCAAGCTTTTAGCAATGCCAAGGCCTCTTGAAGTGAACAATCCCTGAAGTGATGTCTATTGATTTGCCTACATCACCCCTCAGGACTGCCTTGTGCTGAGGTGGTCTACCTACATCCAGGGGCAGTGGAAGCATCTCACTACACCAGCATTTCATGTTTTCTGCCTGTATAAGTCCCACCCTTTGTTAGAGTGTTCTCCTTCCTAGGAGGTGGCCATCAGAGTCCCTGGAATGGCGTCTAGAGTACCCAGCCAGCACACCTCTACCTGAAAGCCCTGAATATGGGTTCTCAACACCCAACTCAAATCCCATGTCAACTATGAAGCCTTCTCTGACTCCCCTTTGGAAGTGAGGATGGCAGTGATGGGACCTAAATCCTGGACTGGGAGTTAGTGGACATTGGATCTGACTTTGACTGTGTTACATATAAGCTGAGAGACCCCAGGCAAACCTCTTAACCTTTCTGGATCTCTGCTTTTTTCTCCAGAAAATAGGGAATGGGATAGGTGAATCCTCTTAGACTCTTCTGAACTCAAAACATCTGTAACTTAGTACTTAATATACATTATCGTGTACAGTATTATTCTTCTCATACATCTCTCTTTCTCTCTAGCATATTCTCTAAAAATTGTGAGTTTCTGGCAGGCAGGGTCTCTTTAGATTCTCAATCAATACTTATTGTTTTTTGCTGTTCAGAGTTCCACTGCCCACAGATAACCTTGTATTTGATATATTTCCCATGTGCACCATCATTGTACCACATGGCCCGAACCAAAATTGTAGCATTCTGAGAACAGAAAGTAAGGGGGGAAAAAAACCAACCAATTGTGCTTTTAAAAAATCTTCTGTGTACTGTGCCTAAATGTAAACAAAGAATTATCTAAGTAATTGCCTCTTGCTAATTTATACTTTTAATATCAGACTCTGTAAGACTGAATCACACCATAAAGCTAAAAGCACATTATCCCATGTTTTTGCAGTTTATTATTGTGACTGAATTAAAGCAAACATAGTGAACTGGGTCACTTAATAAATTAGATTTAAGGTAAAATAATGTTAAATTTAAAGTGCTTAAAATTGAACTATAAAATGTCATGATAGCAGCCAGTTAAATAGGAAAAAGGTAGGTGCCATCAACTCTAGAAGCCATTGTCTTGGCGTTAATGGAAAAGCCATGGGAAATAAATACATTCCAGGTGCTCAAAAGTTACTTTAAATTCCATGTATCCATGTAAGTGAGAAAGAAGCCAGCCCCTAAAATAATTAAAGCCATCAATATCAACTACTCAGGTTTGAAAGGGACTGATCTTTCTTACTCATAGAAAATGAAATAAGATGTGCAATGTGGTTGCCTTCTGCTACTCAAATTATAGGGTGTTTGTTTAAAAGTTAATTTAACACCAAAATATAATGATTAAGACAATAGAATAATTATATTTATTATTTTTTCTTTACTGTAATTTTTAACTTTATAAACTAAAAGTAAAAAAGTGATTTTAGATATTTTTTGTTTTTAGTTGTTAGAGGAAAAAGAGCACTAAGTGAGAAGAAAAACAAATTTAATAATTGAGTGTAATAACACAATTCCCCACAGATTATTATGGCAAGGTGTTCAGCTGTTTCTCCTACTCACGTTGAAAGCTTTTCTTAGAGGCTCTATTTAAAGAGGTTGGTGGAAAGCTTGAAAGAATAGTATAAACAACAAAGTGAAAATCTATATTAACCAGTAGTCAGTACATTCACCAACTTTTACCAAAGAACAAGGAAAGTCTACTGTGAAAATAATTATTTCACACTTTTTAAGAACTTAGTTATGGGATTCTCATTTGCTACTTTCCAGGCTTCCTGGCTGCCTTGCATCCTTCATGAGAAAATCTTACTATCCTAAACAGTCATTCCATTCTCTTCTTGGAAGGAAAAAAAAGCTTTAATTTATTTTCCTTTGGAAGACCCTGTCTGCTAGTATTGCAATCCCCACTAGGAAAAGAAATTCAGTCATGCTTTCTGGTGGTGACACCTACTGCCATGTTCTGCTGCTTTAGGACAGGGACTCTGGGTTTAGGAAACCGCACCAACTTCACCCAAACTGTGGCTATTCCAAAATTCCCTTGGAAATCTGAAATGTGCTGAATAAGTATTTATCTGATCCTTATCAGTCATGATGGAATTGACTTTAAACATAACGAAAATCACTTTGATTTTTTCTCTCTTCTCTTCCTAAACACCTCCACAACTTTAGGGCTTTTTTTGTGATTTCTCACTCTTCTCAGGTAAATCTCACAAGAATCTCACTTTCAGTTCCAAGTAGGGACACTAGCTGGGTTTGCTCAAAAATAGAATAGAACTCTGGGTTTTTTAATTACCTCTGTTCTTGGGAAGAGGATGCTTCAAGTTTTCCAAGGAGAATGCAAATAATTAGTCTTGTACCAACTACCAATTCACCAGTGAACCCTTCTTGGAGATATGGGGAAATCCCAGAGACAGGGACCAAATCTTTAAATCCTTTGTATCCAGAACCTCCTTCTTTATTTTCCCCCTTTTCCCAATGTCCCATCATTCCTTTAGTTATTTCCCATACATTACCCTAAGTGTCTATTATAGGCCCAAAATGTAACTGGCTACCGAGGACACAGGTATGTGCTCGGATCTCTTCCTGAAAATCAGTCTACATAATTTACGCAACTGTTCCTTTCACTTCCTCACTTTTGTCATTATATTTGATGCACTCACCTTTTTTTGTTTAAACATTTTACTACACAGAATAAGTTTTCAAGGTAAATATGCACTCTTTTCTCTAGACAATTTAAAAAGATATGAACTAACCCCAAGTACTGATCCTGCAAGGACAACATGGTTCCCACTTTGGACCACCCAAAGGGCTGACAGGTGGTGGCCTGCATGAGAGTACCTGGTCACAGGGGTGTTGGGCTGAAATCCAGCCCACTGTCTGCCAACCAGACCCCCCTCCTAGTACAGGGATCGCTCCACCTGCAGGAAGGACCACCTTTGGAAAATCTTACAAAGGTGCTGTGAAAGCTAGCAGAGTAGCCTCCAAAATCACCATTGTTTCTCTACTCCTCTTCTTGTGCTATCCATGTCCAATCATTTCCCAACTCCATGATGATTTAGTTTGTTTGAATTGGTGTGAAATACAGTTGATTTTTCTAAAGATTATACACATTGATACTTTCTTCATACCATATGCTCGCTCAAAGAAGCAGAGAATTTAATTGATTATTGGACTAATTTCTTCTCTCACCCAGAAGGCATAGTAGTTTAAATGCTCATTAACTGCCTTAGATTAGAATTCAATACTGCTGAGTTATTAAACCATTGGGTTAATCCTAATACAAGCATCATCTCCACCACCAGCATCATAATTCTTTACATTTGTATAAGATTTTACAATTTACAAAGTTATTGCTGTTTCATGTGGTTCACCTAAATTGTGGTAGGTCATAGGGTTGGATTAAGATGATCTTTAGCTGTGGAGTCACTCATGAAAGCAGTGTAAGAACGGTAAGAAAGAGGGCTAGGAAAATAGGAGGTGAGAAAGAGCTGGAGAATAAGCAAGAGAAAGCCAGATATACAGCACTTAGTGTGTGTGAGAAAAAGAGCCGGAAGCAACAATAAAAAAACCAAGTATTTCTGTTTTACTTGCATTTTCTGAGCAGTAGGGTGAGTTCTCTTTGTGATTATAGGCACCTTAGATTTCTTGATGCTCTTTGTCAGGAGAAGATATTCTTCTTTGTTCAAGGACACTCCTCTGTCCACTCTACCTGCTACTTTTGATGAAGACCTGAATGTCCTAGAACTGTATCAGGACTGATGTGTTTGAAATTAGCTAAACTACCATGTTCCACAGATATTTTATTGAACAACTACTATATGCCAGCACATTCCAATCCTTCCACAAAATTTCAGAGTAAATATTACTCTTTCTGTTTTATTAGGGTACTAGAGGTCCATTGCACTGATTCATGCACCGTGGGGTCCCTCAGCCTGGCCTGTGAGGATCAGGCTGAAACTGGTTCTGCGACATCCCCAAGGGGCCCCAGATTGCAAGAGGGTGATTCTCAGGTGATGCACCCCAGAATCGGGCTCCCTCCTCTCTGGTTCCAAGTGCATCACCCATGAACCACAGCTGCCAAGTCACTGCAGATCAATAGCTCCTGCATTGAGCATCTTCCCCCTGGTGGTCAGTGTGTGTCATAGCTACCGGTTGGATGTTGGATGGTCAGATGGTCGCTTAGGCTTATATATATATACTAGGGCCCAGTGCACCAAGATTCATGCACGAGGGAGTGGGGGGTGTTGGAAGGGGTCCCTCAGCTCAACCTGTACCCTCTCCAATCTGAGAGCCCTCAGGGAAACCCTCTCCAATCTGGGAGTTTCTGTCTGTCTTTGCAATCATATGAGTGAATTGCCTGAGATTGCTCCAGGCTCACTTTGCTCTAGTGTCTAAGAGATCCATCTGCCACCATAACTACAATTCCCAGAATTCCTGGTGCTCCCTGTGCTGGGAGCGACTGAGGGAGTCATGGCCCCCTAAGCTTCCAGCTCTCCTGCTCTGCTCTCCACCCGGCAACCGAGGGAGCCACATCCCCCCAAGGGAGTGACTGAGGGAGCCATGGCCCCCCAAGCTGCCGGTTCACCTGCTTCTGCTCTCCTACTGGCTCCTGTGTATGCAAATTAGCCCACTTTCTTTGTTGGGTTAATTTGCATATTGACTCCTGATTGGCTGGTGAGTGTAGCAAAGGGATGGTCAATTTACATGTTTCTCTTTTATTACATAGGATTATTACCCTATTCAATAAAGAAACTGTGGCTCAGAGATGGCAAGATATCTATCTGAGATCAGAGTATAACTTGTGGCCAACCTGGGATCCCATCAAGTCTCATGCTACAAACCTTTGCTCTTTTTAATGAGTTGTGCCATCCCACAAATTCCTGTCTCCAATAATTACATTTTTGTTTTGTTTTTCAAGAACTGAGGAGCAAACAAACACAGCTAAGTCCAATGGAATATCTTCAGACAGGGACTCTGAGAACTTCAGAAGTGCCAAGGGATGTCTGTGGGCATCCATGATCCAGACTCATTCAGGGAACAAAACCTAACTGCAGGGAGATTAGAATTTGGTTTTGTTCAGGGCCTGAATTTTTAAGACACATCATATTTTTCCTTCCTGGAGCTCTCAAGTGCCCTAAGTCAAGAGTGATCAACGTATTCCCCCCCACCCCTTATTTTAAGACAGAGAAAATGTGATGGTTCCTATAAGCATTTTTACATGATCTATTATGATTCTCATCATAGAGGCTACCTGTGAAGCAAGAGGTTGGTTGGTTTTGAGCTAGGCTATCTACCGTCCATGATGACCACTTGAGCCTGAAAGGCCTGGATCTTGGCGCTCCTCTGTTGTCATTCTAGAACTTACATTCTACTGATTCACATCAATTCACTCTTGTCTTTCTAAGTGACAAAACTATTCAGCACTGACCAACTACAACTTATCGTACTCATCCAAAGAGGCCCAAACACCAGGTCAATGTGAATTAACTCCATCAAATCAGACCTCAAATTAACTCATTTATACAGCTCAATCCCAATAAACAGTTTTAATTTTACTTGCATTATTGATAACATTACTTATGTTGCTGGTCATGCCATTTGAAAATAAAATCAGTTGCTAACATGAACTCTTTTAAGTTCACTATGAGCAGAACAATGCAATGAGACTTCTAGAAAAGTGACACTCACACTTACTCATGATCCTCATGCTCCAGAAGGGGACAAGATGTTCCCATCTCTACCTCCAACTTTCTTGCCAATAACTGATTTTTTTTATGTGTTGGGTTTATGGCTTGAAAGTCTTCTCATTGTCATATTTTGAGGAAACTCACATAGCTTGAAAGCATTGTGGTTCTGCAAGTATGTGACATTCAGTTCATTGAAATCAGTGAGGAAGTGGGAGTCAGAACCCCAGGTCATTCCACCCAAAACCAGCCAGATGAGGGGGCCTGAGTGAGCAGTTTGGTAGCCCTGGCACATAGGAAGCAATCAGACGGGTGGGATGAGTTGCACAGGGTTTCCATAGCTCAGAAGCAGTGCACAGCCATGGAGGCAGACATATGTGGTGAATTTAGGGAGCATTGACTAAGATGGGGGCAGGGAGACCGAGGAAAGATTTCCTAAAACGGGGGTGGGGGGTAAGGGAGGTGGGCATCATGCAACCAATGTGGCAAGACTCAAGTGCAAGGAAAGCAAGGTGCTAACCCTGGTTCAGGGTGGGGCAGAGCAGAGGCAAGGCTGATCTGATCTGTCCTTCTGATCTGAGAGGCCTTAAACCCTCTTGACCAGGTGAGCATCACTGTAGAAGCCTGGCTCAGGGCCTGCCCAACAGGTCAGGGCCTGCTCCATCTTCTATGAGGGAAGAACTTTTGAGAGGGGAGACATGCAGCGAGTTTTGGAAGTGATGGAGGACCAATTTCAGTGTGGAAAACTATGAGAAGGAAGCCTGGGAAGTTGGATGCCACTGGGAAAGCATTATCTGGGTGCTCTGACTACAATGTGCCAAGGCCAGCCCTGAAAGGCGTGATCTAGGGAGATGCATCTCCACTTCTTTCAATACCACGTCAGTTTGCTGTATCTCTGAAATTATTACCGTTAAAAAGATTAGGGGAAACTCACTGTGTTGTATTCTTAATTTGAGTTTTCATGTTTATCATTTTGTTTCTGAACTAATCTGTGTTATTGGAAGGGTCCAGTTGGCTATTGCATAGTGAGGTCCAAGTTTACTTTTCTAGAAAACAGGCTTTAAAATGATGGTTGCTTCTCTTGAAGACAGATGATGACTTCCCAGGGGTCTTGATGTCCCTGCCTTCCTAAGACAGAAGACCAATGGCTTGCCCACAAGCACACATGTGTTGTATGTATTTAATGTCTCAATTTTAGTTCATCAGTGAAGTATAAAATTATTTTATAATGATGTATCTTTCAATATTCAAATGAAAGTCAATCTGGCAAGAAAAATTTCATGATGCTGATTATTCTTTGTGAATATAAATCAGCTGTGAAATAATTTGAAGCTCCTGTGTTTTTGGGTTCTTCATTGGCAGTGCAGAATAATTTTCTTCAATAAATCTATAGGCTTCACTTAGCAGAAGGTCTTATTATGCAGTGTGAGCACAGCTTGGCTAGGCACTCCCTGGCATGCAAATTACCAAGCTCAGCTTGTGCCCACCACAAAGCACACCTGAAGAAGGCACATGATGGTGATCCAGTTGCCCAATAATCAGAATCACCTTTGGAGAGCAGAAGATATGAGAGCTGGATTTGGCTAGAGAGTGAGGAAGTCAGGGAAGGAGAGAGAAAGAGGGCAAGGGAGAGGGAGAGGGGGAGAGAGAGAGAGAGAGAGAGAGAGAGAGAGAGAGAGAGACTGACTAAGGCCTCTGTAACAGTGGATATTCTAAATCTAGAGTAGGAGCAGAGATTTAGAAATTAGAACCTACATCTTATAATGACATTCATTATGTGATTTTTGTCACATGACCCCTTCCCATCAACCTATGTTACTTGTCCTCTTTTCATTACAGAATTAGACCACGGATTGGAATGGAGTTTCAATCTAATATTTTTAAAGGTAATGACTAGAGTGAAAGCACCTGGAAAAGGTAAGTATTATTTACTATTTCCTTATGCCTTCAGATGGCACTGCTGGTTATTGATGATTGCAGTGGGGTTCTGAAGTTAATAAACTATTGAGAACCATTGGTCTGGTGACTTTCCCTTCCCCTGGGAAGGTAACCTCAATGGTCCACACTCCTGGGGGAACCAGGTACAACTGCTCAGCCAGGTCAGCATAGCACCCTCTGCCTCACACCATCTTTTCTCCATAGGTACCAGGGTCCCTTGCTCCCCCACTGTGTGGAGCAAGAAGAACCTTCCTCCTCCTTCCCCAAACCTAGGCTGGAGGCCAGATCCATGCTTATCTCTGGGGGCGTTGTTCTCTGCAAGGCAACAACCTTCACTGCCATAGGCCCTGCTGCATTTTCTTAGGGTTTATTGGAGAAATGTTTAAAACAGCCATATGCGATATATGGGCAGAAGAAGTTATAAGTAGAAGAGGACCCTCTGGCAACCTTCTGCCTTTGTGGTTGAACCTCCTCTTCAACCCAAGAGGCATATGTGGCCTGGACATCCGCTATTAACTCATTTCTGCTATGGGCTAGCTAAAAAAATTTGAGGGGACTCCTCTATAAAGCTCATCATTTGCAGCAGGAGGCTTGGCCCTGTGTTCCCTCCACTCACTGTCTTTGAAAAGGTGGTGTGCTGAGGTGACCTTCACTGTCTATCGAGTTGCTCAAGGAAGTCCCGCCCATCTCACCAACAGGATTGGGTTGCTCTACTCTCTCTGATGGAGACAACTAGCCCCTCTTTTTCAAACCCATGACCCCCGAAAGTGCGCAGAAGAAAGCCAACTCCACAGAAATAGCCCAGTTTCTGAGGAATGTCTTAGGACTCAAGGTCCTTGTTCTGAAATGAATTGCGCACACCAGCAGAACTGTGCCATCCTCCAGGGGGTTGTCTGCACATCCTTACTCTTCTGCAACATCCTGGGCTCTGAACACCTTCCCTGTGTGACTGTCCCTGGCCTGTGGTCTGTCTCCCCATAAGATGGGGAACATTTGAGAGCCTGTGTCTTCTTCACTTTGTTTTCCTTCCTCACTTCCACACATAGTCAGACCAGAAAGAAAGATTTGAGGTCTTGCCAACTAAAAGACAAGTTAATACATTTACCAGGGAAATGTTTTTGACTATAAAAATGGCACCTTGACTAAATTTTGAAGTATTTTTTCCCGCAAAGAGCTTCATTGTACAAGCAGCATCTTGCAAGCAAGCCTATGTGGACAAAATTCCAACTGTCAGGTACACCATTCAGGGCCCCACCAAGATCACCATCCAGAAGCAGCAAAAGATGAAAGAGGAAGCTTAAAAGAGACTCATGTTGATCTCCTTAGAGCTGATGACTTTTGATGACAGACTGTGTTAATAGGAGACCCTTGATTAACTTATTTCACTGGCCTGAAATGATGGGGAGAGAGGCATGGTGTTTTATCAACTTTATTGGTAAGTCCAACTTGCGGGTGATGGAGAGCAGCCCCAGAGGAAACCATTATTCACCTATTAAAAGCAAAAGGAAAGTATTCAAGAGGTCTCAAAGAGTCAAAACAGCAAACCTTACTGTAAATAAATGTATGTTGTCTTTCTCATCATACCTGCTATCTTAATTATAAAATGCCCTAAAAGCAAAATGTCCCCAGAGTAGTAGAATCACCCGACTCCAGAGAAACTTGGCATCCTTGTTAGAATTAGCAAGAAGAATGAAAAGGTGAATATTAACCAGATGAAAGTAAGTTAAGAATATTTTACAAAATATTCTTTAAAGTTTGTTGTAAAACATTTAGCCTGAAATAATTACTACCAAAATTATTTATTTGAAAATATTATATTTATACCTATTTAAGAAGTTGAAATGAGAGCTACAGTGAGGTATCTGTCTGTCCTTTTCTTACCTCATGGCCAAGAATGTAGAAATGAGGAAAATTAAACTTTAAAATCAACACATAATGGATTAAAGCAGAGAGATACAGAATATTTCAAAGAAGGTGAATAAGTCCCAGGACAGTAAGACAAGTCTTTAATCTGATTGAAGATATTAATATTCCAAATGCAAACCGGGTCTTCATTAGACTGAGTGGATCATCTATAGAAGCAAAGAAAGTCACAGAGATGGAAGAGTGACTACTCACAATTCCTTGAAGATGTCAAGTTCTCTCTCTTCTTCAATCCAGTACTCTTGCTTATCTCTTCTGTGAATCCTTCAGTTCTCAGTTTGGGTATTAATAGCCCATCTTTTTGTATTCCCATGACATCCTTTCTTCTCTCATCATAAAATACTAAAATGGTCCATTTATTCACCTTCAGCCTCCACTAGACTACAAGCTTCGAACTGGGTTGGACTATATCTATTCTGCACACAATCAAAATCCTACTCTAGCACAAGTTCTTGGCTCATACTAGGTGTTGAAGAGCACTGTTAGATACTAATTAAAAGTAATAATTTCATCACTATTTTTTTTCAAATAAAGCTTTCTGACCAGAAAATTTAATAATATCAAAATTTAATAGAATCAATTTATTTTTTTAAATATATTTTATTGATTTTTTTACAGAGAGGAAGGGAGAGAGATAGAGTTAGAAACATCAATGAGAGAGAAACATAGATAAGCTGCCTCCTGCACATCTCCTACTGGGGATGTGCCCTCAACCCAGGTACATGCCCTTGACCGGAATCGAACCTGGGACCTTTCAGTTCGCAGGCCGATGCTCTATCCACTGAGCCAAACCGGTTTCGGCTAGAATCAATTTAGATCCAAAGCAGATGGTACTGTTGGAAGACTTCTACTGTGATTTTAGTTGCAAAACTCATGGCCTAGGAAAACAAATCCTAGTCATATACTAGCAGACAATATACAATGAAAATATTTTCACACAAGTGTGGTGACCATATGCCCCCTTTGATTGGGGCCATCCGTCTAAGCCTATTGTTAGGAGTAATTATTAACAAACTCCTATTCACTCTCACAGCACACTAGCTGGGAGATTGATTATATAGTCATATACTTATAGACCAGTTTACAAGTGTTTAATTTTGTAAATGAAAATAGTGTTTTCCTAACTCTAGTTTCTTAGGAGGAAGTAAATAATTATGGTCCCAAATGCAGAATACACTTTGTTTGAGAAAATGGAGTTTAGAACCAAGAGGGTGACAATAGCTAAGGTTTGCAAGATGCGGACATTTGGCAGAAAGAAAACATTGAAAAGTTTGAGTTAACTTGTGACCCACATATCTGGAGTAATTGCATTAAAGAAAATTAGGTTTGAGATTAATATGATTCACTAATTTCTGCTTGCTTGGCTTTTTCAGTCATTGAGAAATACATCCAATTAATTTCTTACATTTAGAAAAAGTATGATCAAGCCCTCACGGTTTAAAAGCAAAAAGCCAGAAGAAGATGCAGATCAATTTTCTATAATTCTCACATTATATTTCCAAGCTTGCTTTGTGACTTAGTTTCAAGTGCTGAGTATCCCCACAGTATCAGCTGAACCACTCTGTAGTAGAAGCACAAAAATGCAACCCACAGCCTAATATATGCACTGCTGGGAATATCTGTTCATACAGATTTTCTTGTTTTCGTCTCCTCTAACACCAATGTTGGAGAAGTGTTTTATAATAAAACTAGAGGCCTGGTGCATGAAATTCATGCACTCGGGGAGGGGGAGTCCCCCTCAGCCCAGATTGCGAGAGGGCACAGGCCAGGCTGAGGGACCTCACCAGTGCATGATTGGGGCCAGGGAGGAATGCGGAAGGTTGGCCAGCTGGGGAGGAACTGCAGGAGGGCTCCAGGGCATTTCTGGCTCATCTGGCTCAGTCCCATCAGCCAGACCCTAGTAGAAAGCTAACCTACAAGTTGGGGGGTCTGCCCCCTGGTGGTCAGTGCACATCATAGCGAGCAGTTGAGTTGCCTTAGCATATCATTAGCATATTATGCTTTGATTGGTTGAACAGACAACCGGACAACCGGACACTTAGCATATTAAGTTTTTACTATATAGGATGGACCTTTTTAAATAATGGGAGGGTGGACTGGGTTCATACCCAGAATAAGATTACTTTGTCATCTTTTAACTAACGTAGTTCACATTTCAAAAGCAGGTGCTAATAGTGGTAACTAAGTGAAGACTCTGCCTAAGCAGCTTTGAACATGTTAACTGAAGCTTACAGTTAACATGGGTGGGTATGTGAGGGGTGTAATGCATGTGCATATCTGCACCACTATTTATATTTGTGCTTTTCAAAATATTGCACTTCTTTAAGTGGTGCCATTTTTAAAACTAAAATCAGGATAAAATATGGCAAACAGAGAAACATATTCTTATACAATGAATTTGAGTATCCTGTTTTTTTCTTAAGACCAGTTATACAGGGCTGTCACAGTATATCACAAATATGCACACTCACACAAACACACACATATTTATTTTAAAAACCAAGCGATTTAATGTCAACAGGTTTTATATCAAACATAAAACTAAAGTTCTGATTCCCCGGAGCTTCCACATTGAAATAGAACGGAATGCTCAGATAATCTAGCTAGTCTGTCCTCTCCACATGGGGTCATTCTGCCCCAAATCAAAACTTGAATTGTCCTGTGAACTAGAAGAGTTGAGTTCGTGCCCTATGAGAAGCAGTGGAAAATACAATTTGCTTCATTCCATCCCTATCTCCAGAGAAAGACTGATCTAATCGTCAGAGAGGTGCCAATCTCACCTGATCAGAGCTTCTGTAAATATCACTCCCGTCTTTCTAATGACAGCATGGGTACACATCTCTAAACAATACACAAGCCAAGGTGTACCTCCCCTTAACAACTACAGAAGGTTCATTACAGTTGTTCATTTCATAAATGAGAAATGTGGAACCCCTTTCCCCTGGCAATCATGTGACAAAATCACCTAATCTGAGGACATGTGCCCATTGCTGTCACCACTGAGAAATGGTTAAGAATTTGGGAGCTGGATACTGTAGACATGGATGTAAAGCTCAGCTCCATCAAACTACAAGTCATGTGTCCCTGAGCAAGTTCCTTTAGTCATTCTAGGTCTCAGTCCCCTTGTTTGTAAAATTGGAATAAAATTTTTGTCTAAATCACAAAATTATTTTGAGGATTACAAAGACAATGCAAACAAAGATCATGGCATCTGGTAGGTGCTCAATAAATATTAGTCATTGTTGTTATTGGATTTGTTGTGGCTGTTGTTATAGCTACTCATAAGAGCTACTGGTGCTCCTAAGCCCATACAGTAATTTTCAGTTGTACAGATGGAGTGGTAAAGTAGAAAAAAAATAAAGACTTTACAATTAAACAGCTCTATATTCCAACCCAGTTCAGACACATAATAGTTATGTGACACTTTGTCCTCTTCTTAACCCCTGAAACAATTTGCTTATCTATAAAATGGGGATAATACTTTGCGGAATTATTATTAATTAAAGGTAATTTCTATAAAGGTAATTGATAAATGAGAATAAGCACTCATTAAATGGTTGCTATTGATTTTATTATTAATAATATTCTACCTCCAAAATAATAGGATAGAATGATAATGTTAAACTACCTCCACTAAGGCATAAAAATAGGCAAAACCATCTGATTTCATGGTATTCCCCTCATACAAAACACAATCATTCTGGGCACTTTCATGGTACCAATTATTAATGCATATTTTTTTCAATATATGAAGTTGCACATATGTTGCTATATATGCAATTTGATATGTATGCTATTTTATTATATTGACAGCAATCTTCAAAACCTCATATGTCAAATTTGCTGAAGGTGTTAACATCATGGATATTTTTACATTTAAAAATGTCAAATTTCATACCAAAAAAAGAGCATTTGTGGGAAGTTTTAATTCATTACTTTATTTTGAAGAAAAAGTTATCATATACTTCAGGAAGCTTATGGTGAACATGCTTTATCTCAGTATACTTGTGAACACTGTTTTAAACACTTTAAAAGTGATAAGTTCAATGTGGAAGACAAAGAACGTCCAGGTCAACCCAAAAAGTTGGAAGACCAACAATTACAAGCATTATTGGATGAAGATGCATGTCAAACTCAAAAACAACTTGCAGAAAGATTAAACATTGCTCAGCAAACAATTCCTGATCATTTACAAGCAATGGGAAAGATTTTAAAGCAGTGGTTCTCAACCCTCCTAATGCCGTGACCCTTTAATACATGTTCCTCATGTTGTGGTGATCCCCAATTTCATTGTTACAAATTGAACATAATTAAAGCATAGTGATTAATCACAAAAATAATATGTAATTATATATGTGTTTTCCGATGGTCTTAGTCGACCCTTGTGAAAAGGTTGTTCAACCCCCTAAGGGGTCGCGACCCATAGGTTGAGAACCACTGTTTTAAAGGAAGGAAAATGGGTGTCACATCAACTGAACGACAAATGGAAAATCGAAAAGTCATCAGTAAAATGTTGCTTCAATTATACGAAAATCTTTTTTGCATCAAATTGTGACTGGCGATGAAAATCGGTTTGTTTTATTTTGAGAATCCCAAATGCACAAAATCATGGGTTGATCCAGGTCAACCATCAACGTTGACTGCAAGGCCCAATCTACTGACAACAAATAATCAATTTGAACCACGAATGACCAGAATGGCCCAGAAGGCACGGCAAAGTAATTTTGCTTCATGATGACACACCATCACACACTTCAAAACCAGTTAAAGACATGTTAAAAGCTCTTGCCTGGGAAGTATTAACCCACCTACTGTAGTCACCAAATCTTGCTCCTTCAATTTACCACTTGTTTCGATTGATGGCACACACACTTTTTGAGCAGCACTTCAAAATGAAGAAGTGGAAAATTGGGTCTCTGAATGGTTTGTCTCTAAACAAGAAAAGTTCTATTGGGACGGTATCCACAAATTACCTGAAAGATGGGGAAATGTGTAGCTAGCGATGGACATTACTTTGAATAAAGCACTTTTGATATTTCTCTTGAAATTATCGTGTTTTCTTTGATTACAAAATCCTCCATTATTAACCGGTACACCTAGTAGGCTGTAAGAGCTTTGAAACCCACAGCCTAATACATATTTATAAGAACAGGAACAGACTAAATGAGAATAAAAACAGGTGAGCAGAAAGAGAACCATTGGCTTTGTTTCCCTTCAGAGGAATGTGCTCAGCACAGGGAGGCAGGGAGGGGCGGGGCAGCTGCAATGAGGACCACATTCTCACAGTTGGCTGGCCTTTGCAATTTGGAGGGCTGAAGTCAGAATCAGAATCCGTTTCAGATGTTAATTCAACATTTAAGGGCTGGAAATATGATTTTCAAAGTGAGTCTGAAATAATAAATCAATGTGACACAGGGAAAGATTCTAAACAGGCCATTGCAGAGAATTCAAACATCTCTTCTTTGCTATTGTGTCAAGATGAAGGGCAGAGAAAGAAATCGCAAGCTGATGGCATTGAAAGCTACCATAGTCTCCTGTGACACTAAGCACAGAGCACTCCATACCCTCACTGTGCTCAGGAGCAGCGAGCAGGGAAATGAAATGCATCTTTCTTGTCTGAACTCTTGACATAGCATCTCTGAAGATAAGCGTCGAGGATATTGATTGCCTAGCAGCTAAGCCTTCCAGGAAGGGGAAAAAATTTAGCACTGGTTGAATCAACCATTACAACCTCATATCTCTGGATTGGCTTGTGTCAGTCCCTGGTGAAAAGTCTGTATGCTTTGGGGCAGATCATCCACTGATCAAAAAATCAGAGACTGGTCAGTTTTACCTTTGTGTTGGCATGAAGTTCTTGTCAACAACTTCCTTGCCTCACTGATCCTGTGCACCCCTCAGAGTGACCTCAGGGTTGATGTGAAATAGGCATGAAGGGATTTCTCATAGGCAGCAACCAACCCATCTTACACAGGGCTGCTCAGACTCATTGCCTCCAATGGAGCCCCAGAGAGCGGGGCTAAAGCACTTGAAAGGCACACTCAAGGCCAAAGTGAGTCTTATGTGCTCTGGACTGTGAATGTGGGAGGTGGACCTCAATAAAAAGGAACCTGGTCTTGTTTTAGAAACAGAACTCAATAACTACAGGGTGAACTTGATGCTAAAGGCCAATTCTTCCTTATTAAGATGGCTGGAACTTTCAGCCAAGAGCAGCCAGGGAAATGTCTCTGTGCTGGGCATACAGATTCTCTCCTTCTATGATCAAATTCTGCAACCTTCCTTCATGGTCTCACATCACTAACAGCCCCTGTGGCTCTATGTTAGATCAATCACTCCTGTGACTTGGGCTGGATCCATGGATTACAGCGAATTTTTAGCATCACTCTAAACTCACTCCAAGCTCTGGCTTTAAAACATTTATCTTTATCAACTGTACTTTTGTAGCTGTGATTACTTTTTTCTTATTTACTACTCTGTACTACATAGTTACATGCAGAAGTGAAAGGTGTAGCTCTCTCCCAGTTACCAATTAGTACACCTGTAGATGTGCTGGCTTCAATGACATTTTCTGGGTGGTTGATTCAATGGGAGGCCTTTCTGGGCAACCCACATCTTCTCATTCACACCCACTGCTGGATTATTAAGAAGTGCTATACTTTAGAGGTACCCCCTGTACCACGTTCTAATACATCTTCCAGACCAATGTTAACTACTGCCCTTTGTTGCTTCAATGGGGTTTTGATACTGTATGTTTGTTATGCTTGTTAACACGTATATTACAGAATCAGCCACTTTCCCTTTCCCGTAGGTGAGCTTCCTACCAACCATTTCTCCAATCAGCCCAAGCAGCTGTGTTGTTGCGGAGTTCACAGAAATGAATAGAGAATCCCAGGGTATAGCAGGGTGTCTTCTGTCCTTGGGACTATTTGCTGGTTTTGCCATTTACCGGCAAAGGAAATAATTAGGATGACTATATCAGCACTGTATAGAATAAGCATAGATCATAATCCTCATTCCAAACCATGCTCTCCCATGACTTTACTAAGAATCAGGCAGCAAATCCAAACTTTGACATTAAAGGGCAAAAGAGAGTATCTGAGTCCCACAAAATCTCATAATGAAAGTTGAGCAGGACCAAGAAGAAAGTGAAACAGAAAGAACTCCACCTAGTCCCATGAGTGAGTATCCTTCATGGAACCTGAGTTTTTCTTACATATTCTTTAAGATTTTCCAAAAGGAATGTTCTTGTTGCTAGACTTGCCTTCAGTCTGATGGTGAAGAAGAGAAAAGGAAACCCTCTTTCCTCAGAAAACTTCATTCCTCAGCCTTACCCCTGTTCATAGATCTTCGGGGGAGCATTTTTTCCAGATAGAACCTCCCTCCCTCAATAGTTGAAAGTGGTCTCGATTTCCCAGCAGCATGGATGAGAATTCTTGGTTGTAACCAAGAATGCAACTCTGCCTGATTCTTATCTGATTCAAGTAAAAATGGCATTTTTGGAAGGATGTGGGAAGCTCACTGCACTGAGTGGGAGACTAGAGGGCCAGAGTCAGATAATAAATGAGAGCAAGGGGTCTAGGTGGCAGAGGAGACAGCCAAGACCCCCACAATCAGTCACTTAGGACAGCTGGCCCCACACCACTGGACACTTGATGCTGCCTCTGAGCCTGGAGCTCCCCTAACCATCTCTACCTGGCCCTCTGGTGTACTCCCTCTGTAGGTGCAGAGAACCAGGCACAACAGGCAATTGGCTGGGTCTGGGTCAGATACCTCCATCCAGCTGTCAAAGAACAGGGAGAGGAAACATCTGGCCCTGCTCAGGTTCCAACCTGGACAGCAGGACCCTGTCTTACATATTGGGTGGGAGATTCCCCTAAACAGGCAGGGAGCTCAGATAATGGTCAACTAACAATTAAATCAACAAAAAATTCTCCTTAATCTTGTGTGACCTTGATCAAATGACTTAGGGTTTGGGGTCTCCATCTACTTATTGGTATATTATAGGTAAAAAGGCTATATTTCAGCAGGGGCTGTGAAGTTCAGGGATATTTTCCATAAAGTGTCTACAGTAGGAGCTCATACACCTCAACAATGATTTACTATTCTTATTTCAATAAGAGAAATGACCTTACCAAAGGTGGTGGTAAGAAAGTGTTCAATACCTATTTGGCTCATTTACTTTTTCTATGGGACTTAAAGCAAAGTCTCACAACCTGAACACATAAAATGGGCATATGGTCTAAAAGGGAGAAACTGGGAAAGGAAGGAGAAGGCTGGGATTAAGGAGTTCCTACGGAGCTTTCTGACACAGTCAGTATGTAGCAGGGAGACCTTGCTGAGTTGAGAGCTGAAAGGCAAGGAGGGGCTTTATGGGAAAAGAGAATTAGGGAATAAAAGCTGGTTGAGTCAGGGGCAGACTTCCTTACTGACTTGACTTGCCTATGTGTGTGGTTTTTGTTGTTGTTGTTTTGTTCATCTTCACCTTACAATATTTTTCCATTGATTTTCAGAAAGAGTGGAAGGGAGGGAGGAAGAGAGAGAGAGAGAGAGACATTGATTGGTTGCCTCCCAAATGTGCCCTTACTGGGGCCAGGGATCAAACTTACAATCTGGCACACACCCTTGACTGTAAACCAATCAACCACTGAGCCACACTGGCCAGGGCCTGACTTGCCTATTGAAGATACAAGAGTGGGAGAGTAGGTGTAGGTGGCAGGGCTGGGGGCGGGGGGGGATGCTGCAACCACAACCTGACTAGCACAGGGCAAAAACTTCTTCTGAGGAGTGTCTGGAGAGCAATGAGGAATCTTGTAGTCCATGGGTTAGGTTCTAGCTAGAATCTAGAGGATGACAGAAATTATTTTCTGAGTTTCCTTCTAGTCAGGGTGATCAACAGTCCAACTTTGTCCTGGACTAAAGGGGTTCCCTAGAAGGTGGGAATTTCCAGGCAAACTTGGATGAGTTGGTTATCCTACCTCCAGTATTAGGCTGGATCTCTGCTGGAAACTCCAAGTGGAAGCAAAGCAACTAGAAGTGGCAGGAAGTGGGGAGAGGCAGAAGATTGCCATCCCCTCACCACCTGGGGGCCAGAGTATCTTGGTAGAAGATGAACAGAGAAAGGTAGATGTGGAGCACTTCAGAGACCTCTATTTCCAGGAGCAAATGCAGGGGAGGGCTGAGAGAACACCACCCCTGATGGTCCTGGGGCAAACTTTGTAGTGAAGCCTCCCAGAGTAGCATAATTACTGTGTCTGGCTTGTGGTTGGCAACACCCTTCATACACTGGGGTTATTGTACTTGGGGACCTGTTGGCCTCTTGCCACACTGAAGAGAAGCCCTGTGGAACCCTCCTGCTAAGCAGAACTGTCAAGGTGGGTGGAATGTACCAGGAGCATCTGGCTAACTGCTGAATGTTGCAGTACCTGACTGAGCCTCCTTCCTTCACTACACTCCCTAGATTACTGCACCCAGCCCATGCTCTGAATGGCAGAGGCATGTTGATGTTGCCCAGGTTTTTGCTGCCAGTTCAGATCTCTCTCCTAAGCTGAACTCATACATCCAGCTGTGCACCTAATTGCCACTTTGATGTCTAACAGGCATCTTAAACCAATACAGAGCTCCTGATTGGATGCCCTCTTCTAACCCTGTTCCTCTGCATTGATAAGGAAAATAAAGAATGACCACAGGAAATTAAAAATCCCAAGTCTTACCAAAGCACTTCATATTTGGAGCCCACCAGGAGGTGGTTTGTTGTTTTTGTATTATATTTTATCGTGGTAAGAACATTTAATATGAAATCTACACTCATCAAATTTTTATTCTTTTTTTTTTAGGGGAGGGGACGGGGAAGGCCAGAGGAGGGGTCCCAAGGAGTGGGCTTGGTCTCCATAAGCACCAGCTGGAGAGTGTGCACCTGGGCTGGGGGGAGGTAGGGGAGAGGTCTCATCAAATTTTTAAATGTATAGTACATTATTGTTGATTACAGGCATGGTGTACAACAGATCTCTAGAGCTTTTTCATCTTGACTAAAGCTATCTTTGTTAATTAGTAATTTCTCCCTTCCCCCAGACCCTGGCAACCACCATTCCACTCTATGATGCTATGAATTTGACAAATTTAGTTACCTCATTTAAGTAGAATCATGGAGTATTTGTTTTTCTGTGACTGGCTTATTTTACTTATGCATAATGTCCTCAAGGTTCATCCATATATTGCACATTGCAGAATGTCTTGTCTTTTAAAAGCTGGATAATATTCCATTATGTGTATATACCACATTGTTGTTATTAATTCATGTGCTGATGGACATTTAGATTATTTCCACATTTCAGTGATCATGAACAGTGCTGCAGTGAGCATAGCATTTGGGCTACGACCCAGGTAAGACCTGAAACCCTCAATGATTTAGTGATGCACATTGATCATAATTTGCCATCAAATGCATCAATGACTCACCTCACACCTTTCATAGTCTTTGTTACTTAATTGGGCAGGAAAGATCAATGACTATCGTTGTACCATTAATAGTAGTTATCATAGTTATTACATTAAGATGAGCTAAGGTAACATTATAAGAAAACATACATGTATGTTATATCACTGCAGAGACTGGCTACTAGACTGTAATTGCACTGAGTATGATTTCCCCTAAGGAAAATCTGTACAGAGTAGCAATATTTCTAAATTTAAACTTTAAGGTATTTTTAGAAGATGCATGTATGTATATGCTGAAATTTCCCAAGATTCAGTCTACATTTCATTATCAATGCTTCCTGTGCTTCAACATTGAATAAAGAAAAGTATCCCCTCCACTAAGGGACATGAGATAGAGTGGGAACTTATTTTTCAAAATGCACTACCTAGCCCGTTTGTAAGATAAGCATTTGTTTTGCATGTTGACATGTTTTCAACAGGCAGTGTTTACCCAACGGGTTGCATCTCCAGGAGGGGCGGGTACAGGGCTTCCTTAGCGTCAGGAAAAGCTGGAGCTCCTCAGTCCCAGCTTAAAGTAACTCCAGTGCCCGTAAATAAATGATTTGTTCCTCTACTAGAAAAACATTCCACCCGTGGGCTTTGCTTTCTGGTATTTTGGTACCTGTAGTATTTAATTATTAAAGAGGTTAAGATGACTCAGCCAAGTATATTGAGTCTCCAAAATCTCAACTGTGATGTGATTAAAAGAACATGTCCACTCTCACATTAGTCATTTATCCACAGACAATGAAGAAAGGGCTCTGGAGGGTCAACCTCACAGTAGCACAAGTCACAGCGGCACCTACGAATGAAAGGTCTTCCTGGAGGAACTGATCTTTAAGCTGAGACCCGAAGGAAGAGAGGAATGGGCCAGGCAAAAGGAGGCTGGAGGTGGAGGGGAGACGGGCATGGTCAGGCACAGGGAGCAGCCGCCTTAGGGATAGATCTTATTAAGCAGCATTCTTGTCACCTTTCTTCTTCCCTCTTCCTTCTACTCCCCCTTCCTCGCCACCTAAAAATTAATAAGTAACACTTGTTTCCTTCCTTTGGTTTTCTGAATGCTTTCACATATGTCTCCCATCTTTGTGCTTACAACCCCAAGAGCTATGAAGATACCTCTTATTATCTTAGCTCCATTTTTACAAGTGAGAGCTTAAGTGGCTTGCTCATATCCACACAGCAGGCAGAAAAAAGAGCCTGAACTCAAACCCAGATGTTCTTACTCTGTACCCCCTGCACATCCACTGAGTGGCAGTGGGGAACCCAACTAGGGAACAGTGCCCAAATCTGAGCGCTCAGCCCTTTCAGATCCTCCTTTGGCCCTTGCTGGCCTCCCACACAGAGTTTTGTGGAGGGATTTCCAAGGCCAAGAGTGGTGGGGGAATGAAGATCTTTTGCCTTTCTGTGTGAGTCCAGCAAAAGGAACAGACTAAGGAAGCAGAAAGGGCCCTGAGCAGCGCTCCAGTGCATCCTGTGTTTGGGCAGAAACACAGTTAAGGGGCAGCAAACCCACAAAGATCCTGACCATCTGGCTCCACGGAAGACAAACCCCACTTAACCACCCACGGCAAAAGCAAGTCTTCCTTGTGCCCTGTTGAATTTTGAAACCCAATACATTTTTTTCCAATTTTCCAAAATTTACAAAATGAGCAGCTTTGAATATGAAACTGGCACCTTCCTAATAACATGGTTTTTATTCTTCTCGATATGTTGGTTTGACAGTTTTAGTTAAAGGCTTGCAAAGCTGTCTTAGTTTGGGTTTCCCTGAATGCAGCTATGAGTAGTTTGAAAGGAAATCTCAAGAATTAGCAGTAAGAGGGCAAGTCTGTGAGACAAAAGGAAGAACAGTTGAAAAAGACTTATTACTGAGCTGATTACTGCTGTGGCAAAGGGGCTCCATCTCACAAGGGGCACTCTAAGGAGTCCTCTAGAATGTCCCCCAGACTGGAGGCTGGGGACTCCCCACTGACTCAAACCCCTACCGGTGAGGGTTGCCCCTAAGGGTGTTAACTTTCCTACATCAGGATCAGGAGGCTGCTGGGGAAATTCTGCAGGAATTTCTGCACTCAGGTGTGTTTCTGGCCATGTGCAGGTGCTGTCCTCACAGCTGCACTGAAGCCAAATGGGACACGGGGATATGGCATGGGCACAACAAGCATTGCCACAGGAAATCAAGGCTCTGGGATGTGGGAACAGAAGACACGCATTAGGTCCTGGGCCTTATACTTCTTAGGCTGACTTATTTAATCAGAAGTAAACCATAGGCTGTGAGCATCAATTTCTCTGGGAGACAGAGAGAGAGAGAAAGAGAGAGAGAGAGAGAGAGAGAGATATTTTTATTTATTGATTTTTAGAGAAGGAGGAAGGAAGAGAGAAAGAGAGAAAGAGAGAGAGAGAGAGAGAAAGAAAGAGAAAGAGAAAGAGAAAGAGAAAGAGAAAGAGAAAGAGAAAGAGAAAGAGAAAGAGAGAAAGAAGAGCCCCAGTCCTATTCATGCCACAGGACTGTTGCTAGGATCCAGTAGGATAATGTGAGGAGCTAAGAAGTGTTGGGCAAATGCTATTCATTATGTTGACCACTCAAGGTCCCTTCTGGGACTCCATTATTTACTCTGAGTCTGTGAGCATGGAACAATGTGAGGCTGCGAAGGTTACTGGTGAAGACTCAACCCCGCCCCCTGACAGCTTCTCTGAGTGCCTGAGTAGCAGGGCAGATGTGGCATTGGTTTCATCAGCTTTGCACAGCATTCATTCCCTCTCCACTGTGTCATTCCACAGTAGGCCTGTCCCGTTAGCAGGGCCTTTTCAAATTGCCTTTAAGCTCAGGGTCTCTAACAGGAGAGGCAGCTGCAAGCCCCACTCCCCCCATTCAGGTAACATGCTGGCCCTTCTGGAGTTCTGCCTTAGAACTTCTTTCCCAACAATTTACAGTAAAAATAAGGAGTCAACCATCCTAACATCTGTTGCAAGCTTACCATGTACCAGGCACTATACTAAGTGCTTTATATACTATGTGTCATCTAATCTCATAATTATATATGGTGTGTATGTAATATATAATGATTATCCCAGATTCATAGGAGAAATGGGAGCTAATCTAGATTAACTAACTTGCCTAAAGGCTCCGCAGTAATGGTGGTGACAATAAATGAGTCCAGGCCTGATCCCAGAGCCAGAGAGTCCTGAAGCAATGGGTGACATTCCACCCAGAAATCAGATCATCACCCACTTTATTTCTTCCATAGGAAAATAGTAATAGACTCTGACCCATCACTTCTCCAAAGGACCTTTTAATTTGTTTCTTTTCTCTCTTCTTTTTAAAGTGCAACCCCCCCGCTCCCCCCCCCCGTATTGATTTATTTCTACTCTTCCTCTTGGTGACCTATAAAAGTCTCTTCTAAATGCAATTCTAATGTTGAGAACACAGAAGGGCAGGTACGATATTTCACCCTGAAGCTACTGTCATTTTAATTACCTGGCACATCCACAGAAAAATGTCCCGGAGACACTTCCTTATCTTTTCCTTGGTGGTAATATAGCTGGATCGTTTTAAGGGTTGAAACCTCTGAATCAGGAATGTTGTTTAGGTTGTGTCATACTACAGGGATTAGTGCATTTACTGAACCCCCTCAATTTGCTCTAATTAAAAATAGCTTTTTAACTGGTTAAAAAAAGATCTTGCTGAGAATTGTTTCTTTAAAACTGGAAAGGCAGGGTGGGGTCAGGTCGGTTTCTATTGACTAACTACAGCTAACTATTCAAACCACATGAGTCCCAGCCCAACTGCTGAGATTGCACAGATTGGCCAAGTAGATAGAGAATAGGCAGGGGATGCGGAGGGTGGGGGCGGGGAGGAGTTGATGCTACTCCAAGCGTTTGCTCAACTCAGAGTGGCATGATTTTCAGAAACACCCGCTTGGGCTCTGGTAATGTTGGTCTACTCTATTCCATGAACAATGGTGACATTTTGTGCTAAAATAGATGTAATGCCTTTTAAAGAGGAACTAGTCTTAATAGGGTCCTTTTTATCTCAGAAAGTGAATTACGTCATGACATATTTGGTGAACTGTCAATCAAGTCACGAATTGATTTAGAGAATGCTCTAAGTGTGTGCTCACTTGGGCTGTACATTGATAATATATGGTATGATGCTGACTATTAACTAGAGTTACAATCCCAGTACTGATAGAGCGATGACATTGTCCTTATTTCTTGCCCACTCCATCTTCCCTTCCCTTCCAAGCCTCCCCCATCAGAGGCGGAGTGGTCACACAGTACACTTAACGCTGTCACAGAACTGAAACGCTATGTTGGAAGTTTTAGGCAGAAATCACATAGGCAGGAATGAGATAGCAGCTGCATGGCAACTATTTCTGATTTCCCAGACCTCCCCCCCCCTCCCCGATGTTTTCCTCTCTGTGTGTGCATGACATTTCATCATGTGGCACACTAGATGTCTGTGTCAGGCCTTTCCCTAAACAGGACTGCTGGTGTGTGATGATAAATAGTGTCATGATCTGCAGTGATTCCCACCCCTCCACATGCTGGCAAAGGTCGCCTAGCAACTGTTGTTAGGGGCAACACCAGCGTGTTTAGTTTAATTCAGTGTAACAGGACAGTTTGGGTCTCCTGGTTGAGGTTCAAGTTTATTCCCTGGAGATTAAGCCCCCTGCCCCCCACAGGTCCACACCAGTTATAACCCTCCTTGCACTTGCATAAGGTTTCACCATTATTATTAAATTTGCCCATTAAACAGGATCAAAAGGGTCATTCTGAGCATATCACACCTTCCTCACAGGCAATAGGAAGGGGTTCCTATCTGGCTGTTACAAGGAGGTCACAGCTTGTCCTCATTCCCTTCCCTGCTTAATATTCACAACACTAACTTCAAATGGTTTCTAAACTATGAAGCCTGGTATTAAAATAAAAAGTAAAAAGATGAGAAAAAACTATTTTATTAAGCCCCTGCTGGGATAGTTTTCTCTTTAATGTACAAAATCCCGGCACAATTTTGCATTCAGATACATCAACCCACCAGTGGAATCACACTGAAAATGTCTGTGCGTGTGGATTACACCACCCCCTACTGACTGATCCTCTTAAAGGCTCAGCACTTTGCAAATGAAGAGGCAGTTACCCCAATTCTGTTGGCAATTAATTCAGTCTACCTAGGCTTCTGCTGGCTTAATGAGAGGAGAAAATCTCCCACCAGAATGCAGGACTTTCCAGGTGATCATAAAATGGCCCATATTAAAAATAGCCTATAATAAAATAGCCAGCTAATGCAAAATTTAATCCCATGTCACCATATTCATAAAAAAGCCAGTCAGTCTCCATTCAGAGAAAAAAAAGAATGCATTCTAAAAAGCTCGACTTTGATATAAGTTCTTTATGTTAAACCACGCAATAGTGAAGCAGCTGGAACTATCTGAAATTGTTATTTAAAATAGCTACTAGAACCTCTTTGCCATTGTCAGCATCTTGAGTATAACCTTGTATTCAGTTGAGGCTGATTATTCAATAATAATTAAGATTCCTATTTAGCATAAAAGAGATTTCAATAATGAGTTTATTTTTAATTCTTGGTTTAAAAAAGCCTTCCATTCTTAAAGAGCAGAAGTACAGAAATGGCAATGATTTGAAGGACACCATGAATTGAGATACCTGTGTTCAGAGTTTATATAATTTACATTCAAATTATTTACTAGCCAGCATGGATTTTCATAGTGATTCTAATCCCCTTCTACAGAGTATTGGAGGGGGATTTATTTTTCCCCTTTAAAAAAGCCACTGAGCATTAAACAGAGGTGATGTCAGGAGCAGAGATGACAAAATAAAATAAGAGTAAGCAGCAGCAGAACTGTCACCATGTGCATCGCTGTCTGGAAGGCTGGAAAGATGGTTTCCTGAGGGCTCCATGACCACCCGTGTAGGGGTTTCTGGGGCCGTATAGGAAGAGCAACGCCATAGTCAGGCTATCTGTCATTTTCCTAAGCTTGTGTCACCACCAAGCTGCTTTCATGGGAATGCCAAGCACACGGGGCAGAGGGCACTGCTGTTTGCTGAAGGTGCTGGTGGAGGACAGTCTGACTGCAGAAGTGACTGTGGGAGAACTTGTCACTGTTATCTCTGCTCTAGGACTTGAAGCATGTGTACCTCTCCTCACAGGCTAAGCACTCAATCCTAGGAAACTGAAACTCCTTCAGGTTTGGGACCTAAGAGATGTGAAAAAAATCACCATTTCAAAAGCAAAAGGAATTAGATTATGTTGAAAAAAATGTGAAAACTCCACTGACAGGATATTAATGACCATCTGGAGTCATGGACAAGCGAGAGGAGAACATTGCACGTTTAACTATATTCCCCAAGTGTTTTCCCACAATATGGTAGCTTGTAGTCAGATACAGCTAGTACACCTCAAAGTCAGACGCTAACTAAAACATCAAACACATTTCTCAAATTAATTTTATTCCCACAAATCTCTAAGGGGCAGCATTTCTATATTAGATTTTGCAGATATTTCTTACACATCGTTGCTCAGGATGTTGAAGAAATTCAGTGATAGATAGCCCAAAGGTATAGGTAGTATATTAATGGTAATAAAAAAATGACAAAAGTCCAATAAAGAAATACAAAGGATAACTTCTGTGCTCACATACTCTTTGTGAGGATTTAAAGTATAACCTACGGCTCTAGCACATGACCTCTGAACAAAATTATAAAGTAAAACAAGGATAAGGAGGCAATAAATGCCAAATTAAGTCATGATAGATGGGATGCAAGGGGGACCCTGTCCTTTGTGTAATAATGTGAAAGAAGCAACTGATACTCCACGCTCTTCATGGGGAGGTCAGCCAGGGGGTAAAGAGTAAAAGGCACACTGCTGGTCGGAATGTAAAGTCGTGCAGTTGCTATAGGAAACAACATGGCAGTTCCTCAAAAAATTATTAATAGGATTACCATAGCTCCAGCAAGTCCACTTTTGGATATACACCCAAAAGAATCGAAAGCAAGGACTTGAACAGATATTTGCACACTCGTGTTTGAAGAGCATTATTCACAACAGTCAAAAGGTGGAAGCAACTTAAGTGTTCCTTGATGAATGAGTGGATAAAACCAATGTGGTCTATACGCACAATGGAATATTATTCCGTTTTACAAAGGAAGGTAATTCTGATACATGCTACAAAATGGGTGGCCCTTGAAGAAATTATGCTAAGTGAAATAAGCCAGTCACGAAAGGTCTAATACTACGTAATCCCACCTGTATGAGGCACCTAGAGTGGCCAAATCCATACAGACAGAAAGTAGAACGGTGATTGCCAGGGGGAGGAGAAATATGGAGTTCTTATAATAGGCATGGTATGTCAGTTTGGGAAGATGAAAAAAGTTCTAGAGATGGATGGTGGTAATAGTTTCACAACAATGTGAATGTACTTAATGCTATTAAACTAAACTCTTAAAAATGGTTAAAGTGGTAAGTTTTATATTATGAGCATTTACCACAATTTTTTCTTTATTCATTAACGTATTACATATGTGTCCTTATCCCCCCCCCATTGTCCCACACCCCCTCCACACTCATGCCCTCACCCCCCTGTTGTCTGTGTCTATTGGTTAGGCTTATATGCATGCATACAAGTCCTTTGGTTGTTACCACAATTTTTTGAAAAGTAAAAGGGAGGCCCTTGCTGTGTGACTCAGTGAATTGGAGGGTCTTCCCCTGCACAAAAGGGTCTCTGATTCGATTCCTGATCAGGACACATGTCTAGGTTTCGGGTTCACTCCTCGGTCAGGATGCATGTGGGAGGCAATGAATCGATGTTTCTCTCTCACATAGATGTTTATCTCTCTCTTCTCTCTCTTTTTCCCTTCCTCTCTCTCTAAAATCAATAAACATATCCTCAGGTGAAGATATTTTTTTAAAGTTTTAAAAAAAGTGAAAAGGAGAGAAGATGCCAGCACTGGGAGTGCAACCTAAGAACATTCAGGCCAGTGCCAAAAAGTAGTGTGGCCCTCAGTTGTATGTCTCAAATAAAAAGGACCATCTCTGACTTTCATTCCCTGCCTGAGACATAAAAACACTCACACTATGTCACATGCACAAAACCTTGCTTTCAACCTATGGTCAAAATGTCTCCTTTTTATAACTGAATTTACACAGTTCCATCACAACAGCTCAAAGAATAATAATTGACTTTAGAATATTCATAGATAATATTCCCTAAGGGTGAGGGGGCAAGAGTACATGTGGCTAAATCCATTAGTCCACTTAATTAGGATTAATTAAGTCTTGCTTGAAAGAGAGAAATGGAACAGAATATAATCACTTTCAGAAAAGACAGGACAAGTCATAAGAACATCCATACCATGTACTGAACACCTACTATAAGCTAGTGCAGTGCCATCACTGCTGCTCACCGCTACTCCTGGCTCCACCTTGCGGGCACTGGAAGGTTTGCAGGTCACCCCACCACCACCTAAATCCCAGGTCTGGCTAATGAGCTTTAAGGAGTGACAAGCGTCACTTCCAAAGGGAAGCATTTAGTTACTTGTGCAAGATTCTCCAGAGACCTCTGGTAATCCTGCAAAGAGATATTATATACCCATTGTTCAGATGAAGCAATTGAGGCCAAAATATCATACTCAGTAAGGCAGCACTTATGATTAAAACACCAGGACTGTTCTTTTCCCCTTGAATAGAATTCTCCCTTTAACATTCACTCCTCATTTGACCATTAAGAACCATTATGAGTCATTTTGGTCACCTCCAACTGGCTATAATGTTCTTTCTCCTAAAGATAAAAAAGATTTCTCTGCCTCACTTCACTAGCCTCTGAATAAGCACCATCTTTCCGGAAGGACAATCTTCTTTGATAGGCAGAGGCCATCTGAGCTCTTGAATATAGGATCTGGCACAAAAGGCTCAATGTCCTAATACCCAGGGTATAAAATGAGGGCAATCATGACCCTAGTGCTCTGTCTCAGGAGGAGTTTGTTCATAGACACTGCACAGCCAGAGTCTTGCTTGGGTCCTGAGGAGGAAGTCATGTTCTTAGGGTCAGGATTAGTGGTGATGGAGGAGGGTGGTAGGTTGAGGTAGGGAGGTGGATCAGCACAGAAGGAAATCCATGTGAGGACACAGGGAGAAGATGGCCAGCCACCTACAACCCAGAGAGAGTCCTCAGGAGAAGCCAATCCTGCCCACATCTGATCTCAGATTTCTGGCAGAATTGTGAGAAAATAGATTTCTGTTGTTTAAGCCACTCAGTCTGTGGTTTCTTTCTTTCTTTCTTTCTTTCTTTCTTTCTTTCTTTCTTTCTTTCTTTCTTTCTTTCTTTCTTTCTTTCTT
>NW_006292337.1:508703-515602 GCF_000327345.1 Myotis davidii | reverse complement strand
TAGAATCGAACCCAAGACCCTTCAGTTCGTGGGCTGACACTCTATCCACTGAGCCAAACCAACTAAGTTCATGGTTCTTTTATGGCAACCTTAGCAAATTAACAAAAACCCCTACAGGTTGCCAGTGGCCAGAGCCACTCTGAGAGCTTAGACACTGATGCTGGACAATGAAGCTGGCTTTGCCCTAAGTCCTAGAATGGACATAGCAGCATTTCAGCCACAGACAATGCTGTTGTAAAGTTTCCCCCCACGTCCCACGTGGTTCAGGGTTCAGGATATGGAAGAGGTCCGCACGCAAATGAAAGAGACAAGAAAAGAAATAATAATTTGGGAATATTGGGGGACCAAGAGGGCAAATCCAACTCAAGGGGAAGGACTTCCACTGGTGCTCAGGTCTCGCCAACCTTTTATTGATCTGGGATACACCCATAGCATAGCCCTTAGGCAGGCAATTTCCAGTAACAGGCAGACTAGCCCTTCAGCAAGGATTTACATAAGAATAAATGGGGAAGTTGCTTCAGCTACCATTGTCTGGACTAACAGTGGGTGCACAGCCAGCCAGGGTTTCAAGGGTCACCAGCCTTCCAGGATCCTTGTCCGCACCCCTCTGCTGGTGAAGACGATAGGCAGCTTTCCACACAATGCCCCCTCACCTGCCTTTGCTGTAATCATCCTGTGAATAGACACAGAGGCTTCAAGGCCTCCCCAGGTTAGCTCCCTACTCCCCAAAGACAGATGCAGTACCAGGCACAGTAGTAAAGAGGCCAGTGTTTGAATGCAGCTAGAAACCTTGTGGCAGGGGTATGGAATGGTGCCTTTCTAAGGGACAGCCTTGCTTCATGTTGGCAATGAACAGAGATTGGCCTCATACTACCTTTTTCCATCCAGTACCATTAGCCCTCTAGGTACTGGACATTCCTCCCACCTACCAGCAGGTGACCGGGCTGTGACTTGGGGCCACCCTCAGAGAGTGCCCATTCCCTTCCTGCTCATTGTGTCCATGTCTTCATCAGCATGTCTGTGCTGGATTAGTGGGCTCCCTGAGGGTGAAGAATGTGTCACTTTTGCTAAATCTGTTACTTCTCACCTAGCACAGCCCTGAGCCAGGGCCTGAGTTAAAAGAGCCCTAGATAATTTTCTAGGAGCTTGCTTGGTTTTTGGCCATAGAAGAGGGTCTGAAATGTGGCCAAGTGGTTTGCACACCTAGTTGGTTCCATAAGACAGGCTATTATACCTGTGCAGTTGTAATAGAGATCAAACAGATTTTGGACTTGATAACTCCCCAGGATTACAACCTTAATCGTTCCCCCTTAATTGAAATGCCTTTGCAGGGCAGTTCCTTTGTGAAAGTCCTGTAGGTAAAACTGTAAAACAAGACATCATTTTCTCCCAGGTATTTCTCCTGTCATTCCACATGGCACATTTCCTCTTTCTTTGTCCCCGAATTCTCACTGTTGAAGCTATTCTTTTGGAAAAGGCATGCCTTGGGGGGAGGGGGAAAAAGAAAAGTACAATTAAGAAAATAACCATCTCATTTAATTCCATCTCCCAGGGATTAACCAAGTTAACATGTTGTGTTCCCCTCTGGTCTTTTTTGAGTATATATGTTTTTATTAAGAAATAACATAAAACTAGAATCATATTTTACAGTTTCTCATTTTTCTACTTAATATTTCATGAATGTTAAACCGGCTGCTTAGCATTCTAATGTGAGCATAAAGTTAGGTTAAAATGTCCCTCTTTGAGGATGTTTAGTTTGTTTCTAAGGTTTTGCCCTTAAAAATAATTCTGTCATGGATATCCTTGCACTAAATTATTATACATATTTCTGAGGATTTCCTTCGGATAAATGCCTGTAAGTGAATCTGTTACCATAGAATCCGAGAGCAGCAGGACGCTCTGGAGTGGGACTGCCGCAGAGTGGACATGAGGTCAGGGCTGCAGGCAGACCACCGGCAGTGCGCGGGGCCCGCAGCACGTGGCTAAGGCCTGCAGCCTCAGCTTCATTTCATTCAAACACTAGCTCTTTGATCTCAGCAAAGCTCTTTCCACTTCTGAACCTCAGTGTCATGATCTGTAAAATGAGGTTAATGATCTCATGTAAATCAGAACAAAGGTCCAAGGGCTTTTACCAAAATCATCCCTTAGACAAAAAGGCAGTTCCAAATGCTGAAATCCTTATAAAGTGACTCGGATGCTGGGATGCTGTCTCCTTTACTTTAAACGTGTGTGCGCGCGCGCACGCCCACACACACACACACACACACACACACACACACACGGCATTGTTTAAAGAAAATACATTGGCTTGAAATGACTTCAATCAGTGTTTGTTGGGGGTGCTTACAGAGGTTTCCTGACAGAAACTGTAAACGGAAAAGAGACGAATGAATAGAACACAGATTTAGCAATTATTTCTGGGAATATGACCTCATGAATGCAAATAGTGGAAGCCATTGTACCCAAACTTTCTGAATATTCTAACAGGTAATAAGGTAAATGGTTAAATTGTGGAGCTCATAAATATACACCTATATTTTGAATAAATAAAACAACTGTCTTAATGTTATATTAATGGGTATTCGTGGCTTGGGATAAAATTTCCAGTGGCAGTGTGCTGAATCTCAAACAACCGAGGTGGAAATGAAGTTTATATGTCCTGGAAAAATGAATTGAATGACTCAAAATTGACTCTGGAGATAATGAACACAATGGTGAATAAAATTATGTAATGATGTGTAAGACTGAAAAAAGGCAATATTTCTGCACTATTTTATTATTTAAGTAGCATGTGATTTTAAATATGTATGTGCAGTTGAATTAATAAATTACATTTTGTAAGCTGTATTTATGTTAGTTACAGCCATTACACTTTATAAAAAAGTGGTGTTGGGGGAATCTTCCCATTAGGTAAGGTGGTTCTCCTTATAGCTGGGCAGGTATATTAGTTATTTAATGCATGCCATTGTGTGAAAATAAAAAATGTGATATTTATGGAGTTCTGAGCCTTCTGCCTAGCACATACAAGTGTCAATTAAGACTAGCTCATCTTATGTGGGCAGTCAAATGGCAGATGCAAATTCTGGATGAGCACCCACTGGAGTGCTGGGGATGGAAGGAAGTGGGAATTTTAGGGCAGAGGGAACAGAAGTCAAACTGGCGTAAAATTGTGTTTGGCCATATACAGTTGTCTGTTGCCAAAAAAAAAAAAAAAACCCAAAAAACTTTTTTTAACCCATGAAAGTGTTATTTTGTGTGAGGGTACAGCAAGCTTTCTGACTTTTGTACAACATTTGCAAGCATTTTAGAAATTACAACAAAACTATTCTATTCATTCATTATAAATATAAGCATGAAGTGGGGGCTGGGCTTCAGTTCAAGGCTGAAATTTCCACTTTCAGAGCAGTCCTGTGCTCCAGGAGGCCTTCCATTCCTCTCCTTATCTTAATTTTACCCTCCCTAAATGGGTCTCGTTTCCCAAGGCATGTTGAAAAGAACAGAATAAATGTGTCTTTCCAATCAGCTTCTTCAGCCAGGTTGAGACATATGGATCCTTGGTCCACTCTCCAGAAAACAGACTATTGAGGGGAGAGAGAAAGAGAAGAGAAGAGAGAGAGAGAGAGAGAGAGAGAGAGAGAGAGAGAGAGAGAGAGAGATCTGCATGTTAAGCTAGCTTATTTAGCAGAAAAAGGGAAATGGCAAGAATTTTAATGTGATCTTATTTCTTTTGACAGGAGCTATGAGCTGAATTTTCCATTTGCCATTGCTTTGGGCACCAGGTAAATGTCTATATTGCAGGGTCTGCGGCCTGAACTCAGTTCTTATGTGCCAATGCTTAGCAGTGGGGGCCATTTGGTAGATAACTGAAGGCTTTTCTGAAGCTCTTTCTAACTGTGTAGGTAGCAAACTGACCTTCACTGGAGATGTCATCCAGTCTTCCACTGGCCTCTTTCGGTCACTAGGCCTGCATAACTAGCTACTTATACACATGGATGCTGAAGGAAATCGGCTATTTATATTATACCCCAACTCATATTGGTAACAGCCATATGCAAAGTGAAGGGAGAACTGCCATGACCATTAGAGCCTTTGGAAAAGCCTCCTTTGAAGGTTTCTATGGCTTCATGTGCCCTAAAGACTACTCTGTCCCTTCAGCCCTGATGTGGGCCTGTGACTATAGCTTCCTCTCTTTCCAGGCCTCTTCCCTCCTTCTTCCTGCCACCCACTTCCTTCCAGTTGAAGCAGTCTTTCTTCTCCTACTTGTGTCTATTCCCTCATTGTCTCCATACTGTCTCTCTTCCTGATATCTGTTGAGGAGGGTTCTCACCTCCCGCCTTTGCTTTTTGGCACCATGTGTCCTTTGGCAATAGGGTTAAACATTTTTGCTTAGTGAACTTGGTGTCATGTCAAAATAATTTAATTACTTATAGGTCATTGGTGGGATAAAGGTTGAGTGTGTGTGTGTGTGTGTGTGTGTGTGTGTGTGTGTTTTCTTAGTCATTTCTGAACTAGCACCTGTTAGGTCTGTGTGGGTGCTGGAAAAGTACTTTCCTGCTACTAATAACATTGGAGTTTGTGTTTGGCTGTGATATAAAGTTTATTCTTTTTTAAAAAATATATATATTTTATTGAGTTTTTACAGAGAGGAAGGGAGAGAGATAGAGAGCTAGAAACATCGATGAGAGAGAAACATTGATCAGCTGCCTCCTGCACATCTCCTACTGGGGATGTGCCCACAACTCAGGTACATGCCCTTGACCGGAATCGAACCTGGGACCTTTCAGTCCACAAACCGACGCTCTATCCACTGAGCCAAACCGGTTTCGGCATAAAGTTTATTCTTGATAAATTGCCTTTGCCTCCATCCCTCTGGAACATGCCCTAATTGAAGACTTGTCTTTAGTTAGACCTGAGAAAAATTTAGTGATTCAACTAGAAACCCATCATTGGCTACAGTTTCTCCAGATGCTTACTAGCAAGCCTGGTACTGCATCTGTCTTTGGGGAGCAGGGAGCTGATCTGGGGAGGCTCTGAGGGAGCCCTAGAAGCCTCCCTTTGTGTCAGTTCACAAGACATTGCAGCAAAGGCAGGTGAAGGGGGGTTGTCTGTGGCTGAAGTGCAGCTATGTCCACTCTAGGACTTATGACAAAGTCAGCTTCATTGTCCAGCATCCATGTCTAAGTTGGTTCTCAGAGTGACTCCAGCCACTAGCAACCAGAAGGGGCTGTGTTAGTTTGCAGAGAACCACAGACTGGGCAGCTTAAACAACAGAAATTTACTTTCTCACAGTTCTGCCAGAAGTCGAGATCAGGGTGTGTGTGTGTGTGTGTGTGTGTGTGTGTGTGTGTGTGCGTGTGTGTGTGTGTGTGTGTGTGGTGGGGGGGTGATATGTCCGTTTCTCCACCTGGAGGGAAAACACAGGACAACCTGACCTCTCTCTCTAAAGAACTCCCGACTCCCTCACCATCTCAGTCCGGCCTTCTCTTGTACATACAGGCTTGAACTGGGAGCTTGAACTGGAAGCTGGCTAAGGGCAGAAGGACCAGCTTCAGTCAGTCACTGTTTTCCCTTCTTTAGGATATGAGAGGTTTCTGCCACTTCCTGGACCTCAAGAGAGGAAAAGTGTTGTCTGACACTGGGTGTAAAAGAAACGCTTTGTGAATTGTATTATTCCTCATTGCTAGTTAAGTTCCCATAAGGATGGTAGCCTAGGTTTCAAGGGGCAGGGCAGGCAGGGCAGTAGAGGCAGGTACAAATGTTCCACAGAACTGTCCTTTCTCCAGAAAGGTGTCTTGAGGGAGGATCCCAATCTACAGAGCACTAGCTTCCCGAGTTCTACTTTACTTCCTCCATACTGCTTAACTTCCTGATAAGGATGGCATCGGCCTGCAGCCAAGAAGCAAGGTATGCCAGCTTTCCATTGAAATTCCTGTGAAGTAGAAGAAAAAGTTAAGAATTTACAACCCTTTCAAAATTAGAAGTGGCTATCAATTTGCTACTAAAATCTGGGGGATGGGAGAGTGGATTTCTATATCTGCCAAGAAGATGGAAAATGCTAGGAAATAACCAACCAAACTCCTAAAAGTGAGAGAAAAACTATTCCTGCTTCACCCTGTGTGTTGTCTCTGCTTATCAGACTGAACCAAGCTGCAGGCCTGGCAGCCCCCCTGCTGTCTAACTGCTGCCCTCTCAGGTGGCCGCAGTTCTGCCCACACCACAGCTCTGCTCCACATGATTGGACCGAGTGGTTCTCAGGAAAACAAATCGGGCATGAACTGGACTAGAAACTGGTGGTGGGACATCAGAGTATGATGTCCAAGAGAGGATGTAGATGGGGGCACAAGAAGAGCCCTGGTGGTACTGCTTACTAGGAATGGTGCATCTTAATGCATCACAACACTGAGAGTCTCAGAGAACAAAGCAGCAGAGGCAGGAGACAATCAGACCAGCAGAGTAGCACTTGGAATGCAGCCATGAGCTGAGGACACTAACCTGCCCTCAAATTGCATATCTGAAAAGGAGATTAATCCAGTCACCAGAAAAGGAAACATGAAAGGGACCAAAAGAAAAAAGAGAGTGTTTACATTTTTTATGCCAAAGGGGGATAAAAGTAATTTTTGAAATTATCTACACTAATAAAAGAGAAAAATGGTAATTGGCGTATGACGCTACCCTTTTCATTGGCTAATCAGGGCTATATGCAAATTAACTGCCAACTAAGATTGGCAGTTAACTGCCAACAAGATGGTGGTTAAGTTGCATATGTAGGCACAATGCAGGGAGGTGAAAGGGAAAGCAGGAAGAAGCCCCCTGCCACTGACAGTGATTAGAAACCCAGGGAGGAGCTGGGGCCGCCTTTGCCCTGCCCCCCGGCCATGATCAGAGAATCAGGTGTCTTT
>NW_006292337.1:489144-508255 GCF_000327345.1 Myotis davidii | reverse complement strand
TGACCCCTCTGGCAGAGGTATCAGGCCTGGGCAAGGGGCCAATCTGGCAATCGGAGGGTGATGGGGGTCAACACCTCTGGCCAAGGCGTCAGGCCTGGGCAAGGGTGGAGCCGATAATCGGGGGAGATATTCCACCCCTGCCCAGGCCTGAAGCCTGGGCCAGAGGCATCAGGCCTGGGCTGGGAGTAGAACCAGTGATGGGAGGAAATGATGGTCCCCTGCCCAGGCCTGACGTCAGAGTCAGAGGCGTCAGGTCTGGGCAAGGGGCCGATCCTGTGATTAGAGGGTGATGGGGGTCAACGCCTGAGGGCTCCCAGTATGTGAGAGGGGGCAGGCTGGGCTGAGGGACACTCCCCCGCCCCCGCCACACCCAGTGCACGAATTTCGTGCACCGGGCCCCTAGTAGAATTAATAAAGGTTATTTTAGTAAGTGACCAGATAAAAATAAGTATACCAAAAGCATTTATTCTGCTCCTAAATACCAGCTAAAACTGGTTTTAAAATGGAATAGAAGAAAAAACACAATTCAAAAATATTCAATTTATAATAGAAGGCAATAAGTAGAAAATATCTAGGGACAATGCTAATAAGAAATGTATAATAGATAACCATATGATGAAAACTATAAAACTTTAATGAAAGATATAAAAAAAATTACATGAAACAAGGCATATACAGATTTCTCTATGGCATGCATAAAATTGAGAAGGTGAGAGTTCTCACCAAAATTATGCATTTGTACAGTGTTAGTTCAGTAGAAATGAAAATGACTTTAAATGTTGAACAAATTATTTAAAGATTCATCTTGAAGAATAAGCCAGGAAAAAATGAAAGTGATGAGAGATTTTTCCTCATAATTCTCAAAGCCAATTATAAAGTTAAAATGATTAGTACTAGTTAGTACAAATCTCAAAAGCACTAATAGAACAAAGTGGTCATTAAATTGTCCCTAATATATATGCTTAGAAGAACTTAAAAGAAGCAGCAAAAAGGGCAAGAGATGAATTATCCAACAAGTAGAAAATGGTTATTTTAAAAGCTATATGTCATCATATATATGCATTTAAGTAAAATTATAATCGTGTCTATATTTACAATTTAAAATATAAAATATTTAAAATATAAAATAAATACTAGGCTGGTTGGGGGGAGAGAAATTTATTATTTTGGGGGGGAAAACTTACAGTGTAACCATATATCATACTTCAAAATTTATTCCAGATTTTTAAGAGTTAAATCATTCAACAAACTGAGGTTAATATTTAAACTGATTTCAGGATGAGCAAGGACTTTCTAAGCTTAAAGCAATGAACCAAATCAGAGTATAAGTCACACAAATAGCCAAGTGATTTTCAGCAGACTTGGCCAAGTAATTGATAGTGGGTTAAATTCATATCCATCAGGAGCCTCAGAATGTGACCTTATTTGGGAATAGGGTCTTTGAACATATAATTAGTTATGTTAAGATGAGTTCATGTGGAGTAAGGTGGCTCCTAATTCCAAGACTGCTGACCTTATAAGCAGAGAAGAAGGAGGCACATACATAGAGACTCACATGGAGATGGAAGTGGAAATGTGAGGGATGTGGCTGCAAACCGAGGAACTCTAAGGGTTGTGGACGCTCGTGCCGGCAAACACAAGAAGTTTGGAAGAGGAAGGAAGGAGCCACCCCTAGAGTCTCCAAACAGAGCTCCTTGATTTTGAACTTCTGGCTTCTAAAATTTTAAGAAAATTAATTTCCATTGTTTTAAGCCTCCATTTGTGGTAATTTGTTAAGGAAGCCCTGGAACACTAATATAAAATTCAGTGGAAAACGGGAAACATTTTCAACAAATGGTGCTGGAAACACTGGGTCGCCATATGGAAAAATAAATAAAACTTGATCTTTACTTCACGGTATATAGTCATGCTCCACTTAACGGCAATAACTTCTGAGAAATGCATTGTTAGGCAATTTTGCCATAGTGCGCAAACATTACAGAGTGCACTTACACAAACCTAGATGGTATAGCCTACCACACACCCAGGCTATATGGTACAGCCTATTGATCTTAGGATACAAGCCTGTGCAGCATGTTTCTGTACAAAACAACAGATTAAATCAAGCACAAGAGAAAATAAGTAGATGTACGAGGCTGCTGCTGGTATAACAGCCCACAACGATCCTAGTTTCAACCATTGCCACCTCTCCCTATTGTACCATGGACTCATTTGCTTTCAGAGAATTCAAAGTTTTGGATGGAGATCTATTTATCCTTGAGTAAACTAATAAAAGTGTTTAAGTCCCCACAAGTCAACTCATCTAGCAGAGGGAGACTGTCAAGTCTGCAAATATTGACACCAAACAGTGACTGTGTCAATGGGTCAAGCCGCAGAACAGCTGCAACAACATAGAGAAGGCATGAAATGTCTTCTTGGGCTCAGGGTTCACTCACTGATCCAATCAGAGGATTATCAGTTGTCCTAAATACTCATTAAATCACAAGTAAAGAGTGTTTTCTTTCATGGCCTGACACCTCAGTGACAGAGTTGAATCATTTTTAAGATTAGAACTGAAGCCAGAAATATTACCATTCAAGGCACATGCTGATCTTGACAACTTCAAATTGGCCACCTCTGGCTACCTCTAGTTAAGTGACAGAACAGAAGAAAACATTCACAGCCAGGCTTGCAATCTTCGCCTTTGTTCTTAAGAGAAGCACCAGCAATGATAAAACACGGATTTTGTCAAAGCAAAATATTTCCTTGACCATAAAAATGTATTAAAATGTGGGTAAAAACCTGGACATTTCCCTAAATAACAAAGGAGATAGTTCAGAATGTTGGATTCCAAGTGGAACATTAGAATCAAGTTTTGGTTCTGCCCCTAATTTTTTTGGTATGTCATTCACCTTTCTAGATTTATTTTCTTACTGGTAAAGTAAATGTGTTGAAGGAGACGATCTCTAAAAACATTATGCCCCACCACCTGGGAAGAATTCTAATACAAGAAGGGATCTGGTCAATGCATGCATGGGATTGAGAGGACAAAACGTGGTTTTGAGCCCTAAATGTGGTCCATGGTCTCTTTGTTCCAGACAATGTCCAATCTTTCCTTCTTGCAGCAGAAATACATCTAATTACCCAGCCTTGGAAGTAGAAGTTACATGGAATCATGATTTAAGGGGGCAGCAAGACATACTGGTTAAATATTTGGGAATATTATCCCCATTACATTTGCTTATATGTTTGCCTATGGATTCCTTACACATGATGGGTTGAATACATATTTGGTAAGTGAGTTAATGCATGAACAAATGAAATGCGATTTTTATGAACCACATTTTTATGAACCACATTTTTATGAACCACATTTAATGTAGCTAACATAATTGTCTATTTGGGCATCAGCAGAAACCAATAAATGAGAGAACAGATATAATTATGTGAAGAAGAGTTCTTCAGTAAGCATTACTAATGTAATATAATATATGTTACATAGTAAGCATTATGACACCATTATTAAATGAGCAAATGTTGCGTACAGAACAATGGACAGTGTCTTTAAGGATAACATATAAGAGATGCTTAATGCCATTCTGAGTGCTGGGATTAATCAGACCTCAACTATTTGTGTTTCATGATAATAGCCCCTATTATCAGTTTTGCTGGCTAACAGGGGCTCCAAATATGTAAGCAACTTTTCTGTCCCAACCCATCCAGTAAATGTTTCCATCAATTTGAGATACAGGGAAAGATTTAAACTGGAACTGAGAAGTGCAGAAGGAATTCTTGTACCAATGGGCAGGGTAAGAAGGAAACGAGGCTCAGAGTCCCCATCAGTGCGGTGCACTCGTTAGGAGGTGGGATCTAGAAACAGATCGCTGGTTTGAATTCTCACTGCACCATTTCTTAGCTGGGAAACCATGAGAAAGATATGTTCTCTGGGCTTAAGCTTCATCACATGTAAAATGAATGTTCATATCCAATCTGTTAGGTCACTGCGAAGATGAAATGATGTCTCCATTGCCTGGCACTTGAAAGAGTGCCTGTCATATAGCAAGGGCTCAAAAATGTTGGCTGTTACTATGATCTGGCCTTTTGAGTTGAATTTGAGCCCATATGATTAGGAAGGCAAGAACTAGAAAAGAAAAAAAATTTTTGAGGAAAGACTTAATAAGGTATGGGCCAGAAACTGACTCAACTATTCAAGAAAAACTTGTAAAATGCTATATACAGCACATCCAGAGATAAATGCTTTCTGACTAGGCAGCATCCATACTAGTATGCTCGATGTCTGCAGAGAAACTAACCAGCTACAGCATCTTGAAAAGTGAAAGCTTGCAAGGTATCCAGAGGGGTAGGGCTTAATATTAATAATAGTGCACATTTATTGAGCACTTACTGCCTACCAGGTCTGATTTTGGTTATGTGGACTGGCTTATTTGGGCATGAATGTTGGCTTTCCCATAAAGGGTAAGAGAAGAGGTGATGCTGCTCCAAGCAGCTCTGAAGTCAGCAGTCCTGGGCGTGGGTGAGCAAGGAGGGCTGACAGGTGTGTAAGAGCATGTAAGTCACCTCTTTGGGGGGACCTCCTGGGAACAATTGGGAAGCATGACTGAGGTGAGCTAATTCCAGCTGTGAAGGTGGTGGCAGCTCATCCCTTCAACTGAAGTCATCAAAAAGAAGTGACTGGTACTTATTAATCAGAGGTTGATATGTGCCTGCTATTTGGATGAAGAATGGACTTCCTTCATGGCTGTAGCATTTGCCAGTACATGGGCCACATTCAGTTTCTCTAAGGGTACCTGGGACAGGGTCATAACTGCATAAACTCTTCACCATATTCTGCTCCTAACACCACCTCTGCATTTCCATTTGGCTTATAGTCCTTAATTATTTTTACTTATTTAACAAATACAGATCCAGTGCTAACTGTGTGCCAGGTAGTTTTAAATGTTTTATGAATGTTAACCTATTTAATCTTTACAAACCGTCCTATGGAATAGATACCATTCCAATCTCCATTTTATAGATTAGGAAAGTGAGAGAAAGAAGTTAGGTAGAGGTTAGCTATCAGCTTACACATCGGGTAAGAGACAGAACAAGGATTCAAACCGAGGCCATCTCACTTCCAAGTCCATGTCCTTAGCCCTGCTACCATGAGCTCCTACATTTTGGAGGGAGGTGGGGAGGAGGTATTTGTTTTAAGTATTATTCTCCATCTACTAGCTGCCCTTTTAGAAGGAGAAGGAAAATAAAAGAAACAAAACATTCTGGAAGCTCAAAGGAAGTAGACATCCCAAGTCAGTGCAAAGTGCCTCCCTGACATTCCGAAGTCACTTTAGAGTAAATCCTTTTCCAGGGGTTATTTTTTCCTATCACTGTCCTGAGAAGCAATTGGACAAGCTCTACTGTGTACCCAGAGTGTATTTTCCTGCAAAACTAATTGTCAGACTGCCTCCCTCTTATCTTCCTATCCAGGTGAGTCCTAAACTGAAAACCAACCTACTCACGAATGGTCCTACTGCCCATCTCTTCCCTTTCAAGGACCCAAATCAAAGCTGCTATTCCCATCATTGAAACAGCTGCAGAGAAGCAGTTCCCAACAGCTGCCTTTCCAAATAGTGTCCCTCCCAAAGAGCATGTCATTGCAATGGCACCCTGTCCCGTTCCAACCTGGTGCCTTTCAGCCCCCAGGCAGCAAGATGGCAAGCACCATGCAGCAGAGAGGACCTGGCTCCCGTTCCAGCTCTGCCCACTGCTGCTGATACGACCTGGGCAAATCATTGAACTTCTCTGCACCTTCATTCCTTCGCCTATAACATGAGCCAGCAGGGATCTGCCTGCCACCCCAGCATTAATGTAGTTAGTAAAGCTCTTTTAATACTTACTCTACTAGGTTCTTTAGTGGCCACTTGTGTTGAAAGCAAAGTAAGAGGCTCAAGGGGAGATGTTAACCAACCTGTGGCTGCTGAGAGGCAGCTATTCACACTCTTCCCAAACACACACACACACACACACACACACACACACACACACACACCTCATTTCACCTGCTTCCACTCTTTGCTTACTGTCTCTCTCCATCTCAACATACTTCCTCTACCTCCACCCACTTCCAAATACTTGGTTCATAAGTAGAGAATCTTCACATGGCAAAACCACAAAATATAGAGAGGTCATATGGCTTTTTCTAAATTTCTACATGAAAACTGGTTTGAGAACTTTCATTCCACTCCCCGCTAGCCTGTTATCTCTTTTCCTGGACCCTCACACCAACTAGGTAACCAGGGGCAAGTTACCTCATTCTTTGAATCCTGGTTCTATAAAACAAGGTTTGAATACTGCATGAATTTGTTGTGAGTGTTAAAATTTCAGCCCCCTAGCACTGTACATTCTTAGTAATTATTACATGTAGATATGAGCAGAGACATTTTCTGTGCTGAGGCTTATCCAGGGCTCTCAGTGCAAGTACCTATGGTGCTGTCAGCAGGGTCAGAGGCATGGAGGTGCAAGAGTAGAAGGCTTTTTTTCTCCGAGGGCTAAACTGCCCTCACCTCATTCTCCCGCTCAGACCTTTGCCAGACTCAGGATTTAAAAATACACAAAGACTCCTGGGTAGTGAGTAGTAGAAGGAATTTGAAACGAGCCTCTTCCCTCTCTTTGAAGGATTGAGAGACAAACAATAGTTCTCCGGAATGGGGGGAGATACACACAGCCCATCACAAACCCGTGGTTGTCCTGGGGCCGCAGACCAATGTGCTATCTGATATGGGCCTCGGGTGTGTAAGCGTCACAGTGAGGAGCAACCTGCGATAAAGAGCATTTTCATGTACAATAAATTAAGCAAGTCAGCCTACTGAATAGCTCTGTGATTCGTCAGGAAAACCAGAGGGCAATTCATAGAAGAATGAACAGCAAATCCAGTCCATACTGCTCTGATTCTGTCAGTCAGAGCTGGCAAGAGGGGTAAATAAATCAGCACGGCGTCCTCCGGGCCTGGATCCCTATCCCAACCCCACTCAGAAATCTCCTTTCAGGTCAAATGGTCTGAAGGGGACCTGTGCTATTTTCCGATGGCTGTGTTAAAGGAGACAGCATAAAGTGTGGACAAACTTGGTTGGAGAAAGCAGGACACTAATGCCTACCCTTATGGCTGGCACAGAAGCCTGAAGACCCAGCTTGGTTCCCTTCCCACCAGCCCCATCCGGGCAAAGTTCCTGCTTGGCAGCACTGAGGCCCCTACACAAAAACAGAGCATGAGCATGTGTCCTTGACTCCAGCCAGTGCAGGAGGCAGGGGCAGGCCACAGCAATCAAGTGAAGGTGCTGGACAGTCTTGCTGCTAACAATTGCCCAAAATGTCCATCATCTGCCTTTGATTCAAAAACTGAAAAGAAAATTAAATAAGTGGATCCATTCCATGTTCTCTGGAACCTCAAAATATCCAGATTAAGAGGTACAAATTGGTTGTTACAGAATAGTCAGGGGGTGTAAAGTACGGCATAGGGAATAAAGTCTAATAATATTCTGATCACTACATATGTTGTCAGATGTATCAGGATATATGTAAACTAAAATAGAGAAATAAAATTGATTTAAATTTTAAAAAATTATTCAGCCCTGACTGGGTGCTCAGGTGGTTGGAATGTCATCCCATCTAAGCATGTCAAACTCACGGCCAGCAGGTGTGACATGCTTGGAAGAGGTTGTGGGTTTGATTCTGGATCAGGGCATGTACCTGATCCAGAATCAGGTTCGATCCCCAGTTGGGGCACGTGTAGGAGGCAATTGATTGATGTTTATCTCTCACATCAATGTTTCTCTCTTTTCCTTCCTCTCTCTCTAAAATCAATAAAAACACATCCTTGGGTGAAGATCAAAAACATATATTCAAGTTGTTCAGTATCAATGTCCATCACCCTTCACCAGCAAGTCATCCCCACTCACAGTGGCTCTGAGTCTCCTGAATCTGTCCTCGCACTAGATGCCAGCTGCCCACTGCCCTAGGAAGGTGCTGTGGGGATGGTCATAGAAGTGTCATCTTAAGGGTAGGATTCTTGGATCCCAGAGTTGACTCTCTAAACTCCCTAGTGTTCTGGGGTTAGAGTGTAGGCAGAGGAGGGGTAGGGTGTGGGCAGAGCAGGGACAATGTTTAAGGAAGCCCTTGGAGTCATTAAAGCAGCTACAGGACACAACTTCCATTGTGACTCATGCCTGCTCTTGATAAGTACTATAGACTAAAAGTCCGTGGCCCCTCACCTAATTCATATGTTGAAATCTACCCCCTAAGGTGATGGTATTAGGATATGTGGCATTGGGAAGTGATTAGGTCATGAAAGTTGGCCCCTTATGAAGGGGATTATCACCCTTATAAAGAGACTCCATAGAGGCCTCTCACCCCTTCCCCTGTGGGAGGACACAGCTACAAGGCAGTCCTCTATGAGCCTAGAAGAAAGTCCTCTCCACCCTGAATGTGCCAGCATTTTGATCTTCAACTTTCAGCCTCCAGAAACATGAGGAACAAATTTCTGTTGTTTATAAGTCTCCCAGTTTATGGTATTCTGTTATAGCAGCCTGAATGGACTAAGGCCATAAGCAAATCCCAAACCTAATTAAGACATTCCAGCAGGCAGTTCAGTTGTCAGGAAAGGGCAACCCAGAGAAGCACATGGGGGTAGATTGGGGCAGAAGAATAAGCAGTCTGGGAGCATCAAAAGGAAGAAAGTGGCCACAGCAGCACTGGGCTCTTCTCCCCTGAGCAAGCATCATGCTAAGGACAAAGAGTTCCTGCATTAATTACTTGTCTTCTCATTAAAGATTCTCTCCCCAAGTGTCTACGAAAACTAATGAGCGCAATCACAGCACATCTCAAAAACATTTCACCTGCCAAGCACTTTGCAAGATTATCTCATTAATCCACACCGCCTCCCGTGAAGCTGGTACTGCTTATTATGCCTCGTTCAGAGACAGGGCAATCAACAGAGATGAAGCAAATGTCTGAAGTTCCTGGCAGCCCTTCTCATCCACAAAGCAGAGCACAGGTCCCTGAGCCACATTATTTCTGTCTTTTCTTTTATTTCCAGCTTCCCCATTGATACGAGTATCCCTGAAGGGAATAGATCTATACGGGCTGGATCTTCATGTCATGATATTCTAGGTTGGTCAATTCTTTGTACCGGGCAGCTGTCCTGTGCATTGTAGAGTATTTAGCAGCATCCTTGGTCTCTACTGACAAATGCCAGTAGCACCTTCCCCCAATTTTGACAATCAAATATTTCTCCAGACATTGCCAATGTTCTCTAGGGAGTGAGGTTTAGGGTACATAAAATAGCCCCTAATTGAAAACCATTGCTTATCCTTCAAGTAGTTTTTCTCTAATTCAGATGTTGGAGAAGGTGCCTTAAGATTATCAATAATATTTTCAGGTACAATGCCATTGAACTATGGCATTAAATGTTCCCATTTCTGCTTCCCTGGATGCTTAGAACTCCAGATGTGTGTGTGTGCGTACGTGTGTGTGTGTGTGTGTGTGTGTGTGTGTTTTAAGGCTATGCAGGGTAGTTTCATGCAGACACTTAGAAAAGCACAAAGCAGAAAAAGCTGATTGAAAAATGTTCCCCAAAAGATTAATGACATAAATAGAACATATTCATAAAAGATAAAAAAATGAGGAAGGAAAAAAATCATATTTTCATACTTGAGAGTACACATTAGTTTAACTGCCTTTATTTTCTTTCTTATCATGAAAGAGACTCCAAGAAGTATAATTGCAAATGTAGTCAAAAGTTAACGATACTATTATAAGTTATATCCTTTTACTACTCTCTGGGGAACACTAAGAATTTTACGCTGAATAGATGTGTATAAATGTGCATGTTGTAGTCAATATGCAATTTATATATATCATCGAGCTAGCATTAAATATAATGAATTCACACACTGTGTCATAGAAATAATCAAGAACAGAACTATTTCTTCTTTGGAATTCGTAAGCAGCATTTAAGTTTTAGTATTGCTAGCACTGTGTATTGACAAAACACATTTTATTCAAGAAACTAAATGCCTGGGGCAGGCAGATAGACACAGTGAACAACAAAATCAGAACAAAAACATGCAGGGAAGACATAATTGACTCAAATTCTGCAAATCACATCTATGGCTAAAGAAAGAAAGGGAGGTTAAAAAATAAGAGGCTAAGACCTTGGATTTTTTAAAATTATTATTTTGTATGCTGCATGTCTCTTTCAGACAAATGATGCTGTGTGCAGTGTAGTTCTTGTGAATACATGTCTGCAGGTTTAAAAGGAGGAAGAGAAGAAGCAAGGAAAAGACAAGTAGCTCAAAGGTGAATCTTCATATATCACCTCATTTCATCCTTATAATATCCCTGGGAAATAGATGTTCTTAACCCATTTTAAAGATGAGGAAACCAGAGATTCAGTAACTTGCCAAATGTCAAGGGATAAAGACACAATAGCTAAGGCTCGACTGTTAAATTTCAAGGCCCTCTTCTTACTCATAAACCACTTGGGGTAAAATATTTACTTTTATTTCCAGAATAGTCTACTCTCCTCATTTTCATTCAGTGTATGCAAGTCAGCCAATTAGGAGTTCATTTAAGTTAACAAATAACCTCTTTTAAAATGATAAAAACCGTGGGTTAAGTGATTGAAAATCATGTATGTGTTAGTGTTCATAAATAAATACAGGCAGGTAAACAGGTTTTCAGAATTTAGGTTTGAGTCCTGACTCCCTGACTTATTAGCTGTATTTCCTGGAGAATGTCACTTAGCTTTGTGAAGATGCAAATGCCTTATTATGACATAAGTAGATGTTGGTGATCCAGCCTGGACACCTGATCACTATGTAAGATTATATATAGAAAATAATGCCTCTGGATTCTAATTAACTGATTTACAAATGCTAGAATATATTATAAAATTAAATAGAGAATGCAAATATTTTAAATATCTAGCCATTTATTAGTGAAACTCGAGGTCCCATGTATGAAATTCATGCAAGGGGCCTGGCCCTCTCACAGCTGCGGCTGCTGTGGCCCGGCCCTCGCAGCCCCGCGCAAAAGTTATAAAATCATATGGAAAGATGCCAGTTAATATTCCCTGTACCTCTGTTTATCTATGTTCAAGTATTCAATCATCTCTTCATCATATCATTTTCTTCTGACAAAATTCAACAAAATTATTTTTGCAAATGAAATATTTACCCAGGTGGTCAACTCACATAAGCTGGTGATTCCTTTTTTGAGTGTATAGAACTAGCAGTCGTTCCTGTTGACCTTTTTAAATTAAAATAGAGAAAAGGACACATATGTAATACCCTTTGTAATACTTTAAGCAATAAAAATAAAAAATAAAAAAATAAATTAAAATAGAGCCTGGATTCTAGGTAGAAGTGATTTCTAACCTTTTCATAGACCTTTCCAGACCCAAACACTAGACACAAATGTGACAAGAGTTATGGCAGGACCTTATCTCCATATACCTTCATCTTGGGGCTCTGGTTGGTCAGAATTAGGTCCGTGGTTCTTAATTATAACAGGGCTTTTTGTCCTCTGGATGAATGGGTATGGGAACTTTAGTTCCTGTCATAAAGTCTCTGGATATCAAGACTCAGACTATCTCTCATAAAGAAGTTGAGATCTATTCAATCATTCAATAAATACTTCAGAGACCTCACTAGTGCCCTTACATTGTGTTAGAATCTGTTATACAACAATGAACAAGAAAGACCCCATCCTTGACCTTTCAAAGTTAGGGTGTGCTGAGAATGATGTTAAAGGAAATAGTGAAGGGAAGAAAAAAGCTCCAATAAAATAATTATGAGTAACCTGATTGCCATGGAGAAAACAAACAGTGATAGTATTTATTACATTAGCTAATACAGAGCATTCCAAATGGAGGTACTGTGCATAAATGGGGTGCACCATTTGAAGACTGGTGTTGACAAAGGGCTGGTGTCCTGCTCTATACACAAATGCAGGAGGCAATACCAGACAGGCCGCCATCTCAGGCCTGGGAAACACATGAGTAGTTTCCTGAAGGAAACAGCAGTACTGGAGGACCACCCTCAGCTCAACTTTCCTCTTTATTTTCTTTCTTATCATGAAAGAGACTCCAAGAAGTATAATTGAAAATATAGTCAAAAGTTAATGATATTATTATAAGTTATATCCTTTTACTACTCTCTGCTTTGATCAAAATGGTTTATGATCAAAACCATTTCTTGAGGACTGACCTCAGCTCTAAGCATGGCACATATGTGAGTTCACTTTACATATAAGGAAACTGAAACTCAGCTCAGGTCACACAGTGGCAGAGCCAGCCATCGAATTCAGACTGACAGTAGGGCTACACTCTTATCTACTCTGCTATTTACCTTAAGAGAAATACAGACCCCTCTGGGGAAAGAGGAGGCTGTGGAGGATCCTGACACTTGGAGAAGGCAAAAGGAGCACTGAGCCTGTCACCTGGGAGGCTGTTAGAGCCAAAAGATTCTGAATCCAACCAGGGATCTTCATATTTATATGCATGGCTGGAAAAACAAGGGCTGAACCTCAACCAGGGTGCCGAGGGGAGGAGATGGAGGCAGGGAAGGGACGAAGGAAAAGGATCCGCTTCTGCACCAAGGTTGTTCCCAGGAGTCACCGACCCTCCCTTCTCCAGGGCCTCTCTGGTCTCCTCTTCTAGTTTAGCACCTGAAGCCCAAATCGGTTCTTACTCTTGCCCTCTGGTCTTGGTGTTGGAATTTCAGTTTCCCGGTTGACATCTGTCTCTCCTTCAATCTTCGGTCTTGAACCATTCTTGCAGGTAATCCCTGTGTCCCTTAGTCTCTGGTAAGGACATTTTCTATCCTGATCAACACTTCAGAACCCAAACTCTGACTCTAGCTGTTGGCCCGTGCCAGGCAGTTCCACTCTGTCTCTGTGAGGAGTGGGTCTGACTTCCTGGTGCCAGGCTCTCTGCTCCATCCCAGGCACATGGAGACCATTGAGGAAAGCTCTTGTGAATCAATGACCTCCCAGGACTTAACAATAATGTTGGAGGACCTAGACTTTGCTGACCACTGACCTAGACCAACTGAGAAACAGCTAGTAGTGACTGCCGAAGTCTCAGCCTCTCCCAATAGGACTAAAGATGATAAAATCCATCTAACTTTTATAAGGAAAGGGTAAAAAAAGCACAGTGCTGTGTGGTGGAGATGGACACAATATATCAGGAAGTGTGCACAGCAATATTGCCCTTCTTTTAGCCCAAATACTCAAACACAACTTGTGCTTCCATAACTACACCGCAATTGGTGGCCATTTGAATATGTTGAGCCTGTGTCCAATACATGGGCAATTCAAGAAGGGAAATATAGGAAGGACAAACAAAGGCAAATGCCCCAGAGCAGAGAATCAAGCCAATTTACACTTTCCGATGATATCTATTCCCATGTGTCCTGAAGTTTTTGCCTTTTCTTATGTGTAACCAGACTTATATTAGGCAATAAAGGTGGTTGAATGCAAATATCTGTATTCATCAGGAGTCCATCCTAGGTTTTCAAAACACAACATAGTAGAGTGCAACAGGACTCCGAGCTCTGACCTTGGCCCTGACAGAGGCCTTGGCCAAGTCACAAGGCCTCTAGTGGATATTTTTTCCTACCAGAAAAGAGTATTTTATATTCGTTAATCTGTAAGGATCCTTTCAGATCTAAATGTCATGCTTAAGTGTCATGACTATCAGACACTGCCTAAGACACTGGCCACCTGGGGGCTTGGTGTACTTCTGAGAGCTGAAGGAAAAGAGTTGAATAGAAGTTAAATGTGACCAGCTTCACAATCTGAGTTTGACCAACTTGGACACTACCTCTAAGGAGTCTTCCCAAGACCCCCCACAAAAGCTACTTGGCGCAAACCTCCCCACCCTCTTTCTTTCTTCCCCACCTCTCATGAAACCTACTCAAGGGGAGAGCTCCCTTCAGAATCTCTTAATGAGAAGGCCCGGGTCTTTTGGCCTTTCAGCTCAGGAAATCTGTGTCTCCATTTTCAAGGTCTAATTTGTCACCTTAGCCCTCTGCCTCTGGCTTCCATTCCTGTTCTAGGAAGTTTCAAGTTGTTTAAAATTGTGTGAGAACAGCTGGCCCCTGAGTCATGGGCCTCACAGGCAGGAAGAAGAGATGAGAATCCTCACATCCCCGGAGTCAGAGACGGCTTTAATTTCTGTCTGTTTATGTTTTGACTTCTCTATGGTTTTAAACCTTGAACTTCCTGGCAAGGTGATCAGCAGTGTCTACGCCCCTTCCATTCTTCACACCCCACCGTTCTCACATTCTGGGGAGAGGCTGTTGCAGGTACAGGGCCCACCTGTCCCGACCAGATGAAATGCTCAGGAGAAGCCCCCACAGTCATTAGGGAGAAAGGTCCAAACCTGAATCTGAGTCTCAGGAAGGATGAACAAGTCAGGTTTGAGACTGAGAGAATCATCTCAGCAATCAAGTAAGCGATACTGTACTTTCTATCCTGTCTGCCATTCCAGTCTCTGCCCCTCATGCCAAATTCCCTACTGAGGACACTCTGTGTTGAGACACAAGATCTTTGCCTGTCAGGAAAGAGGGTCCCAGCCCAGGAGGGCCCAGGGTCAGAGAGCTCAGGCTGTCTCTGACTTCTTAAGGTCATTTCCTCCCAATGGCTCGAGTCTGCACTAGAACACCACAGTTTGGCTGTAAATATGGCAGTTTAAATTCAACACCAAGGGAATACACATGAAGAGGTTCTCTGGATAAGATCAGGAAAGAATCTGGCTTGCTCCCGGCCTGGGGTTTGAATGGGCCATGCATTTTCCAACTGAACATGTGAAATGGGCTCTCCTGTCTTTATAGCTCCCAGAGCTTTGTTCCTGGCCAAATGAAGTGGTCAATTCCATCTTGTCTGACAAATGTTACGAGGATACTGGCAGCTAGGAGAGTGGGAGGGCAATCCATTTTCTGCGTTTTTGCATTTATTTTGTGTTCTCAGGATGAAATGTATAGATTTATTTTTCCCAGTCAATCACAGCTGTGCTATTATACCTTTCCCCTTTCCCTTTAGTGCTTCAGTTTCCTTGGTGTATAAGCTAGGGAAGGCATTGGCACCATGCAGGGTCCCAGCCATTTCAGGCTGTGCTGACCACTGGGCTCCATCACAGCACACCTACTGGCCCTGATTTGTGAGTATTTAGAAAACAAAGTAAACTATTTCCCTGAGGAAGTGGAATTTTTCAACTTTCATAAAACTCAGGCAAAAAGCCCAAATTTCCTACTCATAGTGTTCTTCCTTCATACTTCTTCCAGGAGAGACAGTTACTCATCCCATCAGATGGAATTTCCATCACTGTGATTTAAAATTGCAGAACCAGGATGTTCTGACCCTATAGTGAAAACTTAGATGGTGATGGTGATGTTGATGGTAGTAATGAATGCTTAACATATGTTAGATGTTCACATGCATTATCTCATTTAATCCTCACACTATGCTTTGAGAGAGTCTATTCTTTTCCCCATTTCAAAGAATCTGAGAGTCAAAAACAAGTAGCCTGCTTAACATGGCAGTCTTCCAACCCAGGTCTGTCTGTCCCAAGCCCATATTCATGACCATTACACACTGTTTCTTTACTGCACATCCCATGCTTTACAAATGAGGAAACTGAGGCCAAGAGAGGTGTCATTTTTCAATGTCACCATGTTAATTAGTGGTAGAGTAAGTAGGCTACCCAGGGCTCCTGGCAACTCTTTACCTACTTTGAATAGAATTTGTCCCACCAAGGACATATTGGTCATTTGTTTTTTAGGACAATAATGCCTGGGGCTGAGGAATGCAACATGGCAGTGGAGCAAACACATGTGGCAGGGAGGGAGCTGCCCACTTCCCCTGTAACCTCAACTTGAAGGAAAAGCATCAGTGAGGCCTCTCTACTCTTGCTGGGTCAGCTTTATTCCACCCTGACCATGGCCATGCACATTATTACCAAGGTCAAGCCTACCATGTAAGTAATTTGTATGCATATACAGTCTAAATTTATGCAAATCAATTTTTATAATTAAATACAATAGTCATTTCCAAACAGATTCCATTTACTAATAGTTTTAGCTCTTGCTATGAAAGTAAGTGATTAGATCCATTATCTCCTTCTGTCCTGCCAGACGTTGCTACCAGGGAGGTATTTCAAAACACCCATGTATTACAATTCTGAAAATTCTTCAGTGAATTTTGAAAAAGCTTAAGGGCAATTCTCATACCTTATTTGAGAACCACTGAGCTAGAAATTGGAATTTTTTGGCTCCTTCTACTAACCAAGTACAATCTACTCTTTTAAAATTGTTCTTACAGGCTGAATTATATGCCCCTCAAATTCATAATGTTGAAGCCTTAACCCCTGATACCTCAGAATGTGACTGTATTTGGGAAAATGGTCTTTAAAGAGGTAACTAAGTTAAAATGAGATCATTAGGGTGGGCCTAATCCAATATGACTGCCCTTTTAAGAAGAGACTACTGGGACACAGATAGGTTCAGAAGGAAGACCTGTGGAGACATAGAGAGAAAATGACTATCTAGGAGCCAAGGAGAGAGGCCTCAAGAGAAACAATTCTGCCAACACTTTGAACTCAGGACTGTGAAAAAAAAAAATGAATTTCTGTTCTAAGTACCACCCAGTTTGTGGCACTTTTTTATGGCAGTCCTATTACAACTGTGGTAAAATATATGTAACATAAAATTTACCATTTTAATCATTTGCAAGTGTGCAGTTCAGTGGCATTAAATACATTCATATTGTTATATAACCATCACCACCATCCATCTCGAACTTTTTCATCTCCCCAAACTAAAACTCTGCACCCATAAAAGCACTAACTCCCCTTTCTAATTTTCTGAGTCAGCACAATCTCTTCCTACTTCTAGATGTGGTAAACTCATACAGGGACATGTAAGAACAAGCAAGTTAATAAATTAAAGGAAATGTATGCAAGGATATTTATTAGGGACTGGCAAGTGCCCTTTTAAAGGTTTAGGGGCTTGATCCAGACCTGATGCAAAGAAGCTCATGGCCTGCAAAGCCAATTCTCCTGCTTGCAGACAAGATAAGCTGGCAACTGTGATCCATCTATCTTTCCAGAAGACCCAGTAGTCTCCAGGCAAGTCCTCTAATAAAACTGGTAATTGCTTTTGCTTTAGTCACAAGGAAGCAGCAACAGCTCAGCAGATTAGGGAAGGGTAGGAGAGATGGGGAAACTAATACATTCTAATACAGCCTTGTCGCAGGCTTCCAAGGAGATCCTCTTGAGTTACCTCCAAAGTTACAGCAGCTAACCACAATGTGAGAATGTGTGGGAACCTTCAGGACAAAAATGCAGACATAAACTACATACATATAAAGACTGAGAATCAGTAACACTCAGACTCCAGGTCATATGTGAACTTTGAAACTGCAAAGATACAGGTTAGATGAGAACACATCTAAAACAGTAAATGTCCAGGATTGTTTGCCATTTGGTTAATCGTTCAGCAGTGGTGAGAATTTGAAAACTGAGTCCTCCAAGCAAAAATGTATATACATAACACCCTCCCTTCTGCCTACTGCTCTCAGAGAGACCTTCTTACCCAGGCCAGCAGGTCCTCCTTCCTTTCTCATCCCTAGATTGTTGAGCTTGGAGATACTGCTTAAGCCTTAGCTGCAATCACAAGTGGTTTATGGGGTTTGACTTAACATCAAAGTGCATCGTGACAGAGAAGATTGTGAAAGCTGAAGTCCAAATAACATGCCACTGGACATTTAGAGCTGTATCTTCAAAGGACACTTGTGAGTTTCAGCCACGAGCCTGAAGCTCAAACTCACCAATTTAAAGGGATTATCCATGACAGTGTCAGTGGAGAGCAGTACTCGATACATATTATTTACAAGCTTCTCCAACCTTGTTCTCAGCTAAATCTCCCAACTTAGGTCTGGGTTCCTAGAGCTGACTTTAACTTAACAAGGCTTCAGGGTTTGAATGGCCTCAAATCAAAATAACCACTATCAAATTTTTCAATTATTAAGGCAGTAGATTTCAAATTGGTAATGGCTAAAAAGTTGATCACTAAAAAGAAATAAGGCAAAATATAAAGGAAATTACATAGCACACTAAGTACAGACTTATATTATTGCTTTAATCTATACACTAGTATTCTTATATCATGGTAAAAATAAAAAAGACTGGGAAAATTTTAAATAAAATAAAACAAAACAAAAAAAGAGAGACTAGGAGGAAAATCAAGAAGGGAAGGTTTTTTTTTGATTGGCCCTATGCATTGGTATTCAAAACTCTTGAGTATTTATTTTCTCTTATGTTCACTTCCATTTACTCACCACCTCATAATTATAAGAATTCCTCTGATTGTGCGTAATGTTGACCTTCACTTATTATGTATAATAAGTGTTGTTTCAACAACTTTGTTTATTTTGCAAATCTGCCTTGTGGGTCATTGAATCTGAGCTCTAATTTAAAAATATGCAAGGAGGGAAAGAAGATGGCGGCGATATAGGCAGACGCGTCCCAGGTCGTGTCCCGGAGCAAATGGAGTGAGCAGCTGAAACTAATAACACCCACCCCCAACTGGCGAAAGTGCTCAGCTGGTGAGACGGTTTGCAGCCCGGAAGGGCAGAACTGCCCTGGAAAGGTAAAAAAAACCCAGGGATTTGGGCAGGAAAGTTTGCCAGACCTCTGAGCCCAGAGGGTCGGAGGGAGACCGCGTGGCAGACAGCCGCATCCCCTGGGACAGGCACAGCCCCTGACTGGGGAAAGACGATCCGCGGGATTCCTAGCGTCGCCTGGGGATCTGAGAGCTGGGTTCTGTGATCACGGAGGACTGAGCCTAAAGGGGGCAGCCTGAAGAGCTGACCTGACCATGCAGTGCCCGTAAAAGAAGAATTTACAGAAACCAAGCCTTCCCCGTTTCTGTGGCCAGCGTTTGCTTGTTTGTTCTCCCCGAACCCTGTTCATGGGACATTTCGGATACAGACACTCACCTGTGCTGAAGAAAGGGAGAGGGTGCGGAGGAGTGGAATCCGGGGAGAGACTGAGGAGAGAGGGGGGGCCAGGAGAGGGGGC
>NW_006292337.1:482281-483620 GCF_000327345.1 Myotis davidii | reverse complement strand
GGGGCAGAGCTGCCTCAAACAGAGTGTCAAACTGCATCGGGAAGGCCGGGGAGGGTTCGGGGGCGGGAGGTAGGGGGGTAAGAGAGCAACCAAAGGACTTGTATGCATGCATATAAGCATAACCAATGGACATAAGACACTGGGGAATAGGGGAGGCTAGGGGACTGTCTAGGGCGGGGGGGAAAAATGGACAAATATGTAATACCCTTTGTAATAAAAAATAAAATTTAAAAAAAAATAAAAATATGCAAGTACATGCTTTGAAATCAGATATAATAGTGTTCAATATGGAACAAGTTTCTTAAGCTCTGAAGTAATAACTAAAAATAGCTATACTTCATTGAACACATATGTACTAGGCCAAGGGCTGGATATAGATCATCTCAACTAATCCTTTAACAACCATTGATGAATATATCTTTATTACTCCCAGTTCACTGATGAGAAAAGTCATATTTGGAGAGGTTAATAACTTGCTTATAATCAAACAAATAGCTAGTGAGAAAGAAGTTATTATCTAAACACAGACAATCCAACTACAATGTTTTACCGGGGAGTTTCAGTTATCTCAACTGTAAAGTATGAACAAAAATACTTAACTAATAGAATTATTGTAAAATCTAAATGAGATCACACAGGTAACTAATACAATGGAGCCTGACACAAAGTAGGTATATATTGGTTTCAAATACTGTATATCTTTATAAGGTGGCCAAAGTTGTCACAATGAATATCACCATCAAATAACTTGACTTCCTCAAACTTAATGTAGGCATGCCAAATAACACTTTTAGATAGCGATGTTGATAACTGGAATATAGAACAACAAAAGAAAAGACAATCATAAAATATTGTTGCAGAGCTAAATACAATGATCTTTTAGCAATGAAATATGTATAGTGAATGTAAAACTTGTGTAATACTTATTCTATATGTTTGTGTGATGGTAATATACCGTATTTGCCGGCGTATAAGACGACTGGGCGTATAAGACGACCCCCTAACATTTCCACTCAAAATACAGAGTTTGTTATATACTCGCCGTATAAGACTACCCCCTCTTCCGCACACCTTCCACACACCAAATAAAAGGTAAAACAATATCAGATTTGATTTTAACATTTTAATTTATATTCAAATGCTTATGACATGCAGGAAAACTGTCACAAGGCTGTATGTAATCAAACATATACATAAAACAGTGCAAGTTTATTACCGGTAAACATACCGGTAATTCACTAAAGAAAACACACTCTATAGACTGGTACCGTAGATGCTTCTCAGGAACACAGGCAAGCAGCCCACAACCTAGAGGGACTGTCAATGATAGAAGAAAGAT
>NW_006292337.1:454349-481540 GCF_000327345.1 Myotis davidii | reverse complement strand
AAAATCGCATAACAGCCGAGCATACACCCAGCAGCGCTGCTGATGCCTGAACGGTATGTGGAATGAAGTGGGCGGGCATCGGGAGGCCACTATGGCACGGGGCAAGCACTATGGGCAGTCTATCTGAAGTGTACCTGGCGTATAAGACGACCCCCCACTTGGAGGCATATTTTTCAGGGCCAAAAAATCGTCTTATACGCCGGCAAATACGGTACCTCGAGTCCTCATTCCTGCCTTCTTGTTCTAGAAATTGCCTATTCATCCTTCCAGCCCCACCTCAGTGCTTCTCCTGTGAGGCCGTCTCCTACATCCATAGAAGGAAACTGCCTCTCCTCGGTACTACACAGAACTCCGACAGATACTCAAGAACAGGGACTAGGTCTTAGAAAACTTTGATACCCCGCTCCAACATGGGGCCTGATACATAGAAGGTGCACAATGATTGTTTGCCTAATGAAGGAACACCTTGAGCTGATTTTGAATTCCCAATAACCTGAATACCTGAGATCATATAAAGCAGGGTTTAATATATGTTATGCAGAACCTTACATTCATTAGACTTTCTGAATAAGAATAAACAATGCCACTTTTCAATCTAGCTAATACTGAAGGGTCAGATTTGGAGTGATGTGCAAAGTGTACTACAGAACCCCAAAGTAAATCCATCAGGGCTCTCCCAGGTCACCTGCCTACTTCCCATATTCACACAATTGGGTCTGAATCCAATTCTTGTCTTCACAAAGCCCTCTCTAGGGTTGAGAGTCACATTGGGCTGGAAAATACTTGTCTGGACAGTGAAGTTCAACTGGGACACCTGAGGGGAGCATCAGAGGCTTCAAGGTGAGCTCTCCCTTTAACCTGAATGATGGTTTCCAAGATTTCACTATTGAAACAGTGCCCACCAGTGGTTGCACTTGAGAAGCAGGGACCTAGCACACTGCTCTGTCCTCATGAAATGTTCTGTCTATGAAGATAGTGAACAGGATGGAGTGAAAGAAAAGAATGCGAAGGCGGAGGGAGGCTGCAGACTGACTGAGACCATAAGCAAGATACTCAATTTATCTGACCGTCTGTGAAATGGAATAATAATACATCTCAAATCTGTTGTGAGGACTAAAGAAAGTACGTGTTAAATACCAAGTAGGTTCAATAATTATTAGTTCTTTTGCTTTTCTCCCCGCACTAGCTTTCCCTCTAAAACAGTGGTTCTCAACCTTCTGGCCCTTTAAATACAGTTCCTCATGTTGTGACCCAACCATAAAATTATTTTCATTGCTACTTCATAACTGTCATGTTGCTACTGTTATGAATTGTAATGTAAATATCTGATATACAGGATGGTCTTAGGCGACCCTGTGAAATGGTCGTTCGACTGCCAAAGGGGTCGCAATACACAGGTTGAGAACCGCTGCTCTAAAATAATCTAACTCTCTCATCTCATGATTTAAGATCGTGGATCATTGCCAGCTGATTGGCAATCAATAGATCAGAATCTTCATTTGCCTCAAAGGTCAGTAAACCAATCAATCAAATGCTGGTGATGGTGTTTTGGTCTGAACAGTTTGGGGTAGGAAATACTAGTTTCCTACAGATCTAATCAAACTACAAAATGGCAGATCTGTGAAAGAACTTCAGTTGCTAAAATATCATAGCCATGCAACACACCATGTGGACCATTAGAATTCTCCTCATGCATTATGGTGCTAATTTAAGATCAGAAATTGCCCTTCAATATTTCGCTTTACAAAGCTTTGGCATTCTCACCTCAGCACCAGTTCTTCTTGGACTCAGTAAACGGATTTGTATTTGGCAGGCTGAGAAAAGGAATTACAAATGCTTCATAGATATTTCTACTCTCATCCTCTCAACATTGAGAAACACAGTAGAAAAAAAGAAGAAAAAGGATATTATAACTTTGCATTCTATTTTTGCTCAACTATCTCCTAATTGTCTCTGAAATGAAAGCATGGGCAGCACAAGACCCTCTTGGATTTCTCAGCAATATTGTCAAATCCTCAGGCTAAGTGAGCCTCTTGCCATTACTAGTTTTCTGCTGAAAATGCATTATTCATATTCATGCTGCTCTCTCTTAAATAATGGCTTAAGAAAACATGTGCCGGGAAAAAAAAATATTATAATGTGTAAAGAGTTACAGGAAGAGAAACACAACAATTCCCCACTCTCTAGTGAGGCTATATAGCTGATAACAGCCCAGAAGTCAAGCAACTATGGTTTCTAGTTAGAAACCAGAAGCACACCTGTCTTAATGCCAGAAGTCACTTTCATTGTTGCAAATGGGTCTTTCTGAGGCCACAGTCTTTCCCCAGCCGGGGGAGTTGGACAGCCCTTGGTCTGCTCTGTATAAACCAGGGGTCCTTAAACTTTTTAAACAAGGGGCCAGTTCACTGTCCCTCAGACTGTTGGAGGGCCTGACTATAGTTTTTAAAAAAAACTATGAACAAATTCCTATGCACACTGCACATATCTTATTTTGAAGTAAAAAAACAAAATGGGAACAAATACAATATTTGTACTTGCATGTGGCCCGCGGGCCGTAGTTTGAGGACCCCTGGTATAAACTAAGCCTAAAAAATTAATCTTTCAAAAAAATTAGATAAATTTGGAGGCAGGGAGAAGGCTAAGGGAGGTGGTGGGAGGAGACCAAGTCCACACGGGGAAGTTAGCCAAGTAGTAGCGAGGGGCAGGATTCTGGTTGTCCTCACAAGTGGGGTCAGGGAAAGACTTGAAATGGTGGAGGTCACATGGCCTCCTGTTAAGCAATGGAAACAGCATATTTTCATTCTCACAAAGAGTGTATTTCAAGTTGCCTTTGGGGTTCTGTTCTGTTAGGATCAATCTTTAATAAAGTTGCAAAGCAGGTAAAGTTTATCTTCTAGTTTCACCTACTGGTGTCCCAATCTTTCTTCATGCTGTCATCTTATTCTTTGGCATGACTCCTTTGTGACCCAATCATGCTCTCAGATGGCCATAAGGTAAGCCCCACTGAGGGGTATACTGGTCCGTATGATGTTCCTCTTTTGTGTTTCTATAGAAAGTGTGTGTGTGTGTGTGTGTGTATGTGTAAATACCAATCCCATTGCTGTAATTACAGCTTTCTGATGTGTATTGCACCAGCCTGCAAGATCCGTGAGGGTTCCTTCCTTTTTTATGTACTTTGATCTTAGCAATGGTTTTGGCACTTAGTCGTTGCTAAATACATTTTAAAAATAATTAAATAAATGAAGATATTAGTTGATAACACCTGAAGTATATTTTCTCTCAGACAGGTAAACAAAAATGCTTACCTACAAAGGATCACAAGACCTTTAGTTTTTGAGGTCTTTTTTGCAAAGACTTAGCAAATGGGAAGAATGGTAAATGTCAGGTTTGAGAGAAATAGGTTGTTAAGACAATAATTCTTTTATTTCAGAAATGACAAAACAATTCTTATCCAAGAAACTCAAGGAGCCTTATGGACTAACGATAGGAATCCTGCCTAAATCCCATGGTGATCCCAGGTGTTTATCTTCCATTTTCAGAGAAAACTGATTCTCTAGTCTAGATGAAATTACATTCTCCAGTGAATAAAAATGGAAATAACTGATCTCGAATAGAAAGACTTATGCCAACCCACCTTCCTCATCAACCTTTTCATCTTCACCATTGCTTTTTTCAAAAAATGTGAGTATGACCTAGAATATTTAAACAGGTAGTTAAGAGAGTGGGCATTCATAATAAACCTCATAGTCCAACTTCCTGCAAGTAAATTTGGATATTCCATTACTCTAAAAAGAAATTGCAAAATCTTACTGTAAGGTCTCCACCCTCTTGAAATGTACTGATGTGGTATGCCTAAAGTTGGGGGAAAGCACAATTTTCAAACAAAGGAGACTACGTACAATTTTATATTGGGAACTTAGAATTTCCACAGTCTAAGCAAGCCATCATCGTGTATTAAAGATACCCCAATAAACTGAGGGAAGAGACATTGCGATGTAGGAGAAGAATGGTCTTGTGTGGCTCCATCTTGTGGGATCTTGGGCAAGTTATGCAACTTCTTTTAAACTTAGTTTTTTCATCTATAAAATGGGAATAATGATAACTACCTTGCAGGGTCTCAGGTTACAAAATATGTAAAATAGATGAAAAATGCTTAGCACAATGCCTGGCAGATGGGAAACTCAAGAAAAGGTATCTACTACTGCTAGTGAAATTTGACTCCATTATAAATATTTGACACCTTGGAAATATGGGATTTATCCACAGCAAGTTGGGAAGAGAAATACAATGAGAAAACCTGAATTGTGATCTTTTACACTAAATCATTACCTCCGTAGAGTGAGACCTGAAGAAAGGGGAGATGAAAGTTAAATTCATAATTATCTTATTATTTTCAAGTTGTATCAAGACAGTAAGAATGCAGAACATGGATTCTTTTTTTTTATTACTGTTCATAGATCCAGAATTATGGTACTACTAAAAAAAATAAACAATTGTAAAATATACAAATTATATGTATTTGTTATATCATCTAAAATTTTTTTGCCGTGGTCGGTTTTTGCTCAGTGGTTAGAGTGTCAGCCAACAGATTGAAAGGTCGGACAGTCGATTCCAATCAAGGGCATGTACCTCCGTTGCAGGCTCAATCCCCCACCCCAGTCAGGGTAGGTGTGGGAGGCAACCAATTGATGTGTCTCTCTCACATTGATGTTTCTCTCTCTGTGTGTCTCAGCCCCCACTTCCACTCTCCCTAAAAATCAATGGGGGAAAAGTTAATTAATTGTCTAACTTTATATAAATGAGAAAATTGAAAAATCAGAGGGAAAATAGTGTTTATTCAATTAAAATCTGGTGGCAAAAAAATAACTTTGAGACATGGGTTTTATTATTTAAAAGAAAGTAAACAAGACGGAGACTTAAATAATAGATATTCTGACTCAGGGTTTGGATCTTTCTACTACATTGCAATTTGTTAAAAAAAATTCTACTCATCATATTTTCTTGGTTTTATGCCAAGAATACAAGATTGGCTTAATAGATTAATGTGATTCACCCAATAACAACTTAAAGGGTAATATATGATCATCTCTGTAGATGAAAATAATGATAATAATTCAATAAAATTTAACATCTATTCATGGTAAGAATAATCTTAGTAAATTTGGAATAGAATGAAAATTTATTTCTTAATATCTATATAAAGTATAGATAATAAAGTATATCTATATAAAATGACATTAAAAATAATACATTTTATGGTGGAATGTTAAAAGCATTCTGTTACATTTTATGAGCAGGAATAAGCTAAGAATCCCCACTGTGACTACTCCTAGTAGCAGAGTAAAATAAAAAATATATTCATTTATAAGAATTGAAATTTTAAAAAACTGCCATCAATTATCATTTTTTATATAAAGCTTAAAAAATCTATGGGTGATGATTACTAGGGGAGTTTACAAAGATTAACTTAACATGTTAATTTTTAAATGTTATTTGTTTAAGCTACCATCACAATAGTTATACACATGTACATATTTCTCAGAAATAAATCTAAGCACCTATAATGCTGTTAAATAAAATGAGAAATTTGTAATGAAAGACTTCAGAGATTTAAATGACTGGAGACCTAAATAATTCATGAATGAGAATTAATTTTCCCCAATTGATCCATGTATTCCATGCAATACTGTTGAAAATACCAAAAGGGATATTTTATGGAACTGGATGCATTGATTCTACAGTTTATATGGAAACATAAAGGACTAGGGATAATCCAGATGCTCTTAAAGAACAATTTGGAAGGACTTGTCTCACAAATATACTTTTTATGAAGCTGTAGTAATTAAGACAGTGAGATATTGGCACTGGAAATGAGAAACAGGCCAATTGAACAGAATAGAATGTTCAGAAAATGCCCAGACTTATATGCAAAGTTGATTTATCACAGAAGGGCATTGAACGAATGGAGAGAGTATAGACAATTCAATAACTGCTGTAGGGACATCATTCCACATGATGAAAAATTAAATTGCATATCTTCCTCACATGCTACATAAAAATAAGTCCCCAGTAGATAGGATTATACTCCATAATAAAAATGATAAAACTTTTAGAATAAATAGGAGTCATCTTTATGACCTCCAGGTAGAATTTCTTAAACAATACACAATTGTGTAATTCATAAAGAAAAGATTTATAAGTTTGACTACATTAGAATCAGGAATTACTGTTCTCTAAAAGCTACTGTGTTAAGAAGAGTGAAAATATGAGCCATCAAATGGAGATATTACAATAACTATAACTGACAAATTATAAGCATTATGAGTGTATAACAGATTGATAAAAAATAAGAAGTAAAAGACAAGATAGAAAAATGAGCAAGGGAACAGAACTTTTATAGAATAGGAGATGCACATGTCCACTGAACAGAAAGGCTCTATTTCACTGACAATTGGGAAAAAATAACAAAAAATTATTTAGCACTTAGGGTTCAATAATTATTTCACAGTATCAGGTTGGCAATTCTAAGTTTTGAAGAATATATAGACAAAACAGATAATGCTTGCCTACTGCTAGTTAGGGATTAAATTAGTGCTACCTTGTTGGAAACATTCCAAATTACACATGTGTTTATCCCAAGCCCTAGAAATTCCATTCTTTGGTGTAAACCCTGAGAAACTCTTCCATGTGTGCACCAGGAAACATACTGAAATATTGATACAGCATGTCATACCAGCAAAAATCCAGAAATAACCCAGATAGTCAATTAAATAAACTGATGAACAAAACAGACCCAGAGTCATAGAAGTATGGACAGACTTATAAATCTCAGAGGGAAGGTTGGGGTAGGTGGGTGGGAAGAGATTAACAAAGAACTGACATGCATACATGCATAACACATGGACACAGACAGTAGTGTGGTGAAGGCCTGGGATGCGGGGGAGAGGGTAGGCCAGAAGGGGTCAATGGAGAAAAAAGGGTACATCTGTATTACTTTCAACAATAAAGATAAATTTTTAAAAATAGTCAATAAATGTATCATTTTGGGATGGCTATTAAGTGCAACTACCAGGAAAATCAATGGAATGATTCATGGAAAATGCAGGCTCATCCCTCCAAGTGGGGTGGGAAAGGGTGCGATCAGGGAGGGGCACCCAGGACCTCTAAGTGCAGGGAATATTTTGCTCCCTACTCAGAATGGTAGGCACACTGATGTTTATTTTATTCTTCCTCTTTAAAAGGAACATACTTTTTATATGTTCTTTTGTATGTGTGATCTATTTTGTACTTTTTAAGAAAAGAAAGAGGCATGCTTTGCATTAAACCATTGGCAATACTAAAAGTCAGGGCCTTGAAGACTAGAGCTCCAATTGGCCTAGCGTGGACTACTATAAAAAGGACAAGTAAACTAACATATCAAGTGTCCTCCACATCCCCCAGATAAAATAATAAGGCCATGCCTGCGGCTTTGCAATAAATGCAATATGTCTGCAAAGTATTGCAATCCATAGTTCACTGACCCTGGATATAGGGATTATTACCATGCTTCCTTCATGCGTAGCTGAAACTGGCCCTGAACTCAGGTGGATTCAAATGGGCAAACCAGTGAAATTGAGGTCTTTATTATCTTTTTTTTAAAGAAAGTCTAATAAAGACATAAAGAGTTTTCTTCTACTACAGTGAGCACATTCTGCATTGCATTAACCTGCTGACACTATTTGTAATGGCATAAAAAGGTCGCTGAAGCCTAAATCTGCTTGGCAAGATTCCTTACCACAGTCTTCTAAAAAACACAAGCATTATTAAATATCAGCTCTTGTTTATTTCCAAGGAGGCTACCCAAAGGTTAGGGTGGGCCCAGGTGTGTGGAGTGTGGCTCTTATTGCATCCTTCATTTGCATAGCATGTGCCCTCTGAGTCTCTCAGCACGTCTAGCCCAGGGTCTCACATTAATCTTCTATCTATCCAGGCCATATAAGGATGTGATAAGCTGAGGTTCTCTGTGTTGTTTTTTTTTAAATCCTCACCTTAGGACATGCTTAGAAAGAAGAAGCCAGGAGAGAGGGGGAGGGAGAGGGAGAGAGAAGTAATGTGAAAGAGAAACACTAATTGGTTCCCTTCAGTAAGTGCCCTGACCAGGGATCAAATCCGCAACCCAGGCATGTGCCCTGATCAGGAATGAAAACGGCAATCCTTTGTCATACAGGATGACACTCAACAAATTGAGTCACCCTGGCCAGGCTCCCCACTTTTTGTAAGTGGGGAAACTAGAGTCTAAGAGAGAATGTTTTTAGTAATGAGATTGTCTCTCTCCTTAAAGTAGTGATTCCAAGGAGGGCCAGCCTCTGTAAGCTTTGGGACAAGTGTGCATGGAGTGGAGGAGATAATGTGACCAGTGCAGTATCCCAGGGGCTCAGCCCCCTGAGATGCTGCAGCATCAGTCAGTGGGAAAGCCTCCCGGACTTCACATCTGCTCATGTGATGCCCTGGATTACTTGGAGGACTTATGATAGCTGCTGAAACACCTGCCTTCCACTAAAGACCTAATTCACCAGGAAGCTTGGATTTGCTGGAAAGTCAAGTGAATACAAAACTGTAAATACAGGCTGATTTTGTGTCTGTTTGCTTTTGGGTGCAAAGGATAGTCCCATTGTAGTCTCTCCAACCCCATATATTCCATGAATTTTTCTATTTCAGTTTCTGGTGCCTCAGTCTCTCCAAGCTTTCTTATCTCAGCCAAGAAACTGCCCCCAGCTCACATTTTGTAACAGGCCCATCAGAGTCACATGTCAAAGGCGGTGTGTAAACTCTGGGCTGCCCCTTGTCCCGTGGGGCTAGGGCTGAGGAGACAGGGAGGGGTCACAGTACATACAATGGTTCCAACTGGGCTAGGAATCGACAGTTCTTTCTTAGAAGGAGTTTGAGAGAGGAGGTGGGCAAGAATATGGACATTGTAGTTTAACTCATGTTTTAAAGAATAAAATGTACTTCTTACATTGAAAAGCCTCTGCATATACAAAAATGTACATAAATGCAATATTGTAAGCTTTTGCAAAGCAATATTATCTCAAAAATAATTGCCGAAAACAGGATGCAGCAATTTAAACTGGGTCAAAATAAACAAAATGAAATAAAACCTTTGGAAGTATAGCAGCATGCTATAGTTCTCTTTGCCTAAGCACTTTATTAATAAATTCTTTTCCTATTATTACTCCTGTCTCTTAAATTACTTAACAAGGTGTCTTTATGTTAATGAGAGAAGATGCAAATTGCAATCACCTGGCATAACAAGGAACTACTGTAGTCATAACTCACCTCCCAACCACAACACAAGAAGAAAAAAAAAAGCCAAGAGGGACTGAATAATATATATAAACTCATAAACATGTTGGATGAGTATATTTCCTGCAAAGGCCTTTGGCCAAAGCAATAAAATTCTGGCCTGACCCAACAAGGCTGCTCACAGGCAGGCACATGCCGATGGAATAATCGGGGCCTGTGCCCAATGGAAAGAGCTAACTCTTGGTCTTCTGCTCCAAGACATGGGGTACAGTGTGCCCTTTGACCTGTAGTGGGAACTCTCTGCCTCTTCACGTCCCTCTTGCTATCTGCTCAGAAAGACTCTCATGTCCTTGTTTGATCAGGTCCATAGCTCTGTCCATGAAGAGGTCACAATTTTTATCCCCAAGCCTTTGTTATCAGCCTCCATCTGCCCTTGGGTATTAATGAGATCCATCTCCATACAATGCCTGGAATACTCAAATGATCTCAGACACACCAGCAAAATGGGTTAGTATCTTTGTCTGTTTATTGATATAAAATGCTAATGTGAAAACCAAAAGAGAAGAGAGACTAAGTGCTCAATGCCAAAAGGGGATTAACAATGAACTCCTGTCTACCTTCTCATTTACTTTCTTAGAGTCATTACCATGAATCACAACACATTTGTCCTGCCTCTACCCCCTGTTGGGCATATTTCCATCACAGCATCCTCCTTCCTTACAGCTTTATCTTCATTACTGTCCCAGAGGGAACAGCAAGGGAGGAGAAAGCTGATGCAACTTCTCATTCCTGATTATCTTCCTAAATTAGTGATGAGAATATGTAGCCTGTGTGCCCCTTGCTTCCTTCTGTGACACAACAGACATAGTTATCTCTCTCTCTCTCCCTCTTCCTCTCTCTCTCTCTCTCCTTCCTCCCCTCCTGAGCCTCACACCATTTCTCATCACAGCGCTGCAGCTATCCTGGATGCCTGTTAACAACTGACCAGAAACAGCCCACAAGTTAAAACCTATTTGTCATCTCCCCATTCACTTCCAACTATAGTTCTGCCAGATCCAGAAAACCCCAGCTCTCAATAGGCTCCTTTCTGATTTTGTTTTTTCTAAATTTATAGAAATATAAACAAGATATAAAGAAGAATATGCATATCACTCTGGCTTCCATTTTAAGAAATCATACTTGGAGCAAACATGAAGGATGTAGTAAGGCACATGAGTGCCAAGGAGTCACAGACTACCCAGAGGAGAAAGACCCCTTTGTCCTATGCTCAGCTAAGCTCCATCACCTCTACCTTCTACTCTGATGCCCATGGCTGCCATCGTGTCACTGTGTCCAGCAGGGCAGGATTTAAGCCCAGTGGGAGGCTGACCCAGCAGTGGATGAATGGTGGCATGAAGTGGAAGCATTTGTGGCAGGCTCTTAAGATTTAAAAAGCCAAAATGTGTAGGATCACCTACTGCTCCCATTTTCCTACAACTGAGAGGAGTTTTCTGGGCTTTAAAACCTTCAGAGCATAAACTGTGACAGATCTGGGAAAATGAACATTTGCTCAGCCTCACAGAGACAAGAGACCTGTCCAAAGACTATTCTGTAGTCCAATACAAGATAACAAGACTGCTAAGTTCAGAAGTTTTTACTCCATTCTGTTCTGATATTCAACTTCTTGCCAAAGTTTCTATGGAAAAGAATGGCCTCCTTTTCTATCCTTATGCATTGTTTTAGGTACATGGAAGGAGTACTTGTTGTGGCCCAGAACTTCACTTAATATTTATAACAACCAATACAATGCAAGTATGATTTTTATCCCATTTTGCAAGTGAAGTAGCTGAAGAGGTAACTTGCCTGATATCAGATAGCTATCAAGTGTGAGAGTCAGAATTTGAGTCATCCTAACCTCTACTCCTGCAGCACACCTTATCTTCCTCACTCCAGTCATCACCTTGGCTGTCCTTTTGGGGAACTTGACCATCATCACTATGAACTAAAGGTGCTGCGTTAGACAAGACAGATCAGGAGCCAGAAAAGAGCCTGCAGCCTGAAGGGAATTCAGAAGAGGGCCACATGGATAATTAAGGGCCAAGAAGGATTTCTCTGTTGGGAAAGATTAGAAGAATTTAATATGTGTAGTTTGGCTAAGCTGGGGCAGAGGGAGGAGGAGGCTGGGGGTGGGGAGAAGCAAGAGAGCAAAGTCATCACGGAATGGGTGGGCTTTCTGTGCACTACTGCACAAGGAAGGATCACTAAGAAAATGACATGAGTGAGGGGAAACCAAGGAGAAGGTTCTAGAATCATCTCCATGAAATAAATGTTGCCCCAGAATTCAGAAAGAAACCCAGTCTAGACACCTACCCGAGTGGTGCAATCCATAAAAGTCTATGAGACAAGGACCAGTGGATGTGTAAAAGCTCAGGAGCTCTGTTTTCATTCTTCCCAAGTGGAATGCATTTCCTTAGCAAAGCATTAAATTCAAGGCCTTCCCCATGTCTCTCCAGCCTCCAGGCCTTGCCTAGGTCTCTCACATCTAGAATTAAACTGCTTTATTCCATACAGAGTCATTTTCAATCAAGGGAGGGTAGGCTTGGAGATGGGGAGGGCTAACACAGACACCCACTTTGCCAGACCCTGTCCCAAGCATCTCACAAACATTCACTCCTTGGTTCACTTATCCAAAATCATACAAATGGTGCCAGTCTGCAAGTTGTCTTCTCTAAAGGCACCAATCTATACTTATTTGTTTCCTAGGCCATTTCAGAGCCCAGCACTGTGCCAAAAGCTGGATTTGTAGTGGTAATCAAGGCAGGCTCAGTCCTTGCCCTCATGGGATGTATAATTCAAGGAGACAGACATTAATGTGTTACTTATTCAAGTCATTCATGTAAATGGTGTGAAATACTATGAAGAAAAAGATGTGGTGTTTATGAGACCATAAAACAAATGGACAACTCAGTCTGATGAGAAAGAAAGGCTTTCCTGAGGAGTAGATGGGGAAACTGAGGCCTGAGTGTTAGGTAGGAGGTGAGGTGCTATGCAGTGACGAAGTAACCCTACCCAAGGAGAGGTCTCACCTTTGCCCTCAGCTACTGGGAGGTGATCTCTATCTAGGCTCCTGGACTGTCATGCTTGTTAGGAGTGTCTTTGTTTGCCTGAGGGCTTTGGTCACTGGGCAGTCTGGCAATATGATTTATGGTGGGGACTTTGGGCCATGTTATATTAGTTCTACCTCCAGAAGGGTTGCAGACTAAAGATCATCCATGTGGGAAGTGTATGTTCGAACTCCAGTAAAACTCTGGACGCCAAAGGTTTGAGTGAGCTTCACTGGTTGGCAAACATAAAAAGGAGAATGAATATGATCCAGCAATTCCACTGCTGGGTACGTATCCAAAGGGACTGAAATCAGGATCTCATTGTGGCATTATTCATAAGAGTGAAGACATGGGAACCACCTAAATAGATGACTAGATAAAGAAAATGTGGTGTATACAAACAATGGAATATCATTGAGCCACAAGAAAGAAGGAAATCCTGCCATTTTTGACAACTTGAATAAAAGAGGGGTGGATGAAAAAGGTGAAGAGGAATAGAGTCAATAATAGTGTGGCAAGTTTACATAATGATAGATGCTTATTAGACAGTGTGGTTTCACATCATAAGATATTTATTTATTTTTATTGATTTCAGAAAAAAGAAAAGAAAGGGAGAGAGAGATAGAAACATTGATGAGCGAGAAATCAATATTGATCAGTTGCCTCCTACATGTCAAGCCTGCAACCCAGGGAAATGTCCTGACTGAGAATTGAACCTTAATCTCCTGGTTCAGGGATCAAGGCTCAACCACTGAACCACACTGGCTGATATTTAAATGTTGAATCATATAATGAATTCAAAAGACATGCTCGCTTCATATTAAAGAAACATTATTCAAAAATAGCATAATGGTTAAGATCATGGGCTCTAGACTCCAAATAGTAGGAAAATGCAAAATAGTCAAAATGTGACCATTTTGGTAGAAGGAAAATGCTTTGCTTTTACAAATTCATTCACTTATTAGCCATTAATTCTGTTTATTGATTTTCTCTGATTCTTGGTTTCTGACTACTGACATTGTTCTTTGATAAAACATTGGCATCCATTTGTCACAAGCAACAAAATACACATTAATAAAACTGTTAATTTTAACTGAAGGCTGAATCAGAGACAATTACACACAGATGAAAACTAACACCTCAGAAAGGGCTGGGCCTTGTGTGAAGCTATGTTAGTCAATTGCTATGGACTGAATGCTTGTGTCCTCCCAAATGCATACGTTGAAGCCCTAATCCACAGTATGACTGTTTGGAGATGTGGAAGTGATTGGGCGAAATGAGGTCAGAACAGTTAGCTCAATCTGATTGGATCGGTGTCCTTATAAGATGCTGAGACACCAGAGCTCACTCTCCACCATGTGAGGACCCAGCAAGAAGGTGCCCTCTCTAAACCAGAAGAGAATCCTCAGCACATACTGAATCCCCAGCACCTTGATCTCAGACTTCCAGTCTCCAGAATTGTGAGAAATAAATTTCTGGTTTTTAAAACCCTCAGTCTTTGGTACTCTGTTATAATAGCCCAAGCTTGCTATATGCCAATCAAGGAGAGCAACCCCCAGTGAGAAATCACTCTCTCTAAAAATGAACCACAAAATGGAAAAGAGCAAGAGCACATGACATGTTCCACTTGTTCTGGCTGGAGATTGTCAGGAGTGACATTTGCACAGTGTTTTTAAATACATTTGAAGAGCAAATGCTAACCGTCTGTTTCTTCTCCTTCTAATGCCACACCTTCCAGAGCCAGAACTAAAAGCATTCCCTTTGTCCCTAAGATGCACCAGACACAGTTCCTTCTTGCCCAATCAATAGCCTTTGACACAATAAAGGAAAAAAATATATTTTAGATACTCTGAAGCTCAGTCTTTTAGACAAAGGAGGCCTTGCTCAGTAAAATTTTATTTTCTAATCATTTAGCCACAGTAAAATGCAACCATTTTTGAAGAGCATTTCAAAGTCTGTTGATAGACAAATGTACTATTGATTGGTATCAACTTTACACTCAGTTTCTCATCCAAATTCCTTTCATTGGTCTTGCGTGACACCCTTCTAAATGACTTTGGGAAGAAAAAGGAGAAAAACATGCCAAGGAAAACTCAGACAAAGAAAATTCACATCCTGTCTTTGTTTCCTTTTCTCTGGCATGGATACTGACTACCAATTTACTTATTTTTTTCTTAAGGAAAGTAGTGAGAATGTGAGCAGCAGTCTGGATTTTTCTCGTTCTATTACCATAATTAGAAAAATAGAATAAAATTATGCAGGAGCAGGCTGAGGGGAAAATATAACTCTGCTTTCATATGAAATAGATGACTCTTTTTAAAATTCAACTGTTTTTCTCTCCCTGCACACATATCTTTCATCTCCGAGTAGTTACTGGACCTCTTTTAAGTCTACTTTCAGGTTGAAAGACACATGCACTCTTTGAAAAGTTTCAAGCATTGGCAAGTGTTTTCCTGACCCTCGACACCACTGTTATGAAATACCACCCTGATACACTGGTGTCTTCCTCGGGGAGACAAACAAAAGACCACCACCCCATCATTTCAGAATACTGACAAAATCGGATTGGAATTGCAGGAGCCAGACAAATTGTTTTCATGCAAATTAAAATGTGACCTATCAAATCCCCTATCAGTGCTCAGCAAACTGCGGCTCGCGAGCCACATGCAGCTATTTGGCCCCTTGAGTGTGGCTCTTCCACAAAATACCGACCTCTGCACATGGGCACAAAGTTTCAATCTCACTGTACATGCGCGCCCGCATGTGGTATTTTGTGGAAGAACCACACTCAAGGGGCCAAAGAGCTGCATGTGGCTCGTGAGCCGCAGTTTGCTGATGACTGCCCTAGATCAATCATTGTACAAGATATCACAGGCCACAGCTAATATTAAGAAGGAGTGTGAAAATTCATTCAGCAGATGCCCACTTTTTATGTACTGGAAGAGTTCATCAAGGATTGTAGAATTTACTCTCTGGCATTACTTTTCCATTCAGGTCCTTCTTTCTTCAGGGAAAAAAGTGCTTTCTGCAAGCCTATATTCAAACACATTAGGGCAGAATCTCAATATGTGATTCTCAGGCCATCTGCAACTGAATATCTGGGGTGGTTTTAAAAAATTATAGCCACACCAGACCCAGAAAAGTAGAATCTCAGAGGTTAAACTTGAATTTTAAACAAATTCCCAAGGTTCTTGGGTTGTCTAAAGTTCTGAGAACCTCTGAGTAGCTTAATGTCTACTGCCATTAGGACTTCACTGAGCCGGCTTTCAAAACTTCAGCCCCCCTTGTTTTCCTTCAGGGTCCATCCCCAGTAGATGTTATACCCTTTCACCACTCAGGTTCCTCATGTCTTTCAGGGCTCCTGTGATCATTTCACAACTGATCAGCTCACCTCCATTTCCCCTCCCCAGTAACACCCACCCCCGCTCAAGAATGCATAGTAGACCCTCATTTGTTACCACATTTAAAAACAAAACAAAATTCCTCAGCCTAAAAGTCAAAGCCAGAAAGAAGATTTCTGTCCTGAATTCCTACCCTCACCCCACCCCCACTCCATCTAAACCTTCTGAATGACTGGTTACCCTTCCAATGCACCTCTGATGTCCCTCGTGCTTTCCTTTGCTTTCCTTTGCTCTGGTCGGTGCCCACTCTCACAGACCCTCTTCTTTAACCCAACAAGATGAATTCCACTGTGTCCTCCAGGCTCACAACCTCAAATGCCACCCTGACACCCCAGCCAGCTTTGAATCTCTGCACACATTGTTGACACCTTTCCTGGGCTCACCCCTTATTTGACGTTGCCTTTTCTTCCTCTGTAACCTGAAACTACCCACACTGTACCTTCTGGAATGAAGAAACCCTCTTGTTCAGCTTTTCACTACCTTCCAGCACCCTGTACGAGGTTTGAACACAGTGGACCCTAGATGAATACTTATTAGATTGTTTAATAGAGTCACCCTTCACCTTCTGCATGTATCACCAAGGCCTGAGGCTTCTGGCTTTGAAATTCCTCTTGAGTTGCACCTGTACTGCCATCCCCACACCAGCGTACCTCTAGTACAGGCCCTGTGTGGCCTTATGCCTACAGTACTGCTCAGATCCCCACCCATCGCCCCAACCTCAATCTCCTCCTCCTGTCACCACCCTAAGACTTTGATTGAAGAAGTGTTTTTTGAACATCTATCTAAGTCCTGAAAAGACAGCTGTCTTAACTTCTAAAAGCAGGGAAAATTTAGGTAAAGTCACATAGCGTTGGAACTAAGAAGGCTCCATTTCAAATTCAAATTGCTGAGTATGAGAACCAAGAGCATGACCCATTTTGGATCTACAAGATCATTCTGCATACACTACATAACTTCTTCCCCCAAATGTTCCTCCCAGCTTGTCACACTAATTTCCTATGATTTCCTATATATTCCTACCAAGCATGCCTTTTGTTATGTGCTCCCACCCCATCCACCCAAACTTACTTCAGCCATCACACACACTCTCCCTGCTCAGTGCAGGCCTTATTCAGCTCTATCTGCTCATGGCAACCACACCTTGCTCCCAGTCCTTTCCCACCTTCTCCCTCCTGCCTCATAAAACCACGCCAATATCCACCTGTCTCACAGAATACCTGATGACTCCCACACAAAGCAACATCTTCCTTCTTTGTATTGGCAAACATGAATAGTTAAATTATACAGCTTGGCACTTAGAGACTGTTTTTTTATTTGGTGTGTAAGCATTTAAGTTTTATATGTTGATTTCTCAACCTAGATTGTAAAGTCACTGAAGGTAGGGACCATGTGTTATAATTTTTTTTTGTATGGAATTCCTCAATGGTAAACAATTATTGGGACTCAATATATATTAATGTATTAGATCCCGACCCCAGATATCTGCTTAGTATAATGTTTCTTTGTGCTTTTGGTTAAAATTAATTGGTTATGCAAAAAAGTGCAATAAACCATTTTTGTGAAGGTAAAAAACAAAACAAAACCAAAAAAAAACAGTGGGGGCACAATCTGAAGAAGAGGTGAAATTTGGGTATAATTCTTGGGATATAAAATTAAAAGGCCATCTGCCTTTGAGATGCAGCAGCTGTGTAATTGATATTCACTACTCACTTGCCACTTGAATTTTACAGACTTTTAATGCTGTAATTGTTTATACAGTAAGATCCTAACTACCCTTTGGAGAATAGCTCTCTTTCCTTTAGTCCCAATATTCCCTACCAGCAAATAAGAATCACTTCTTATATTCCTAGAGCTTTGAAAATAAGAATTTTTAAAAACAAACTGGCATGGTGCATTTTTAAGACACTAATATGACAATATCTACAAAATTTGAAATGATATCCCCCTCGATTCAGCATTCTCCATCTAGAAATTTATCCTATTGTATGCTCGGGCCCCTGCACAAAGATGGAGTACATTGATGTTCACTGCAGGACTGTTGGTAATTACAGAATATTGAAAATGCCTAATGTCCATCAAGAAGGGTTAATACATAAATTATGAAGTATTCATATGATATAATATTACACAGCCTTTACAAAGAATGAGGTAGTGCTATAGAGAATGATAAGGGACAATGTTGCTTATTAAGAAAGAAATTCTTGAAGGATACATAAAGAATCTAAAGGATCAAGGAACAAGAGTAGGAGGCGGCTAGTTGAGAAATACATACATACGTATGTATATATGTATATACATCTAGTTAGGAAATGCATTTTTTAGATTCCCAGTCTCTATGGTTTAAGAGAACATTCTAGAGAGGGGCTTTAGGAGGGCGTTGAGTGAACCAATCTGCAACATGTCACATAAGTGACTTTGTTCTTGCAACAGCATCGAGGCACCTGGAGAGTATTATGCTAAGTAAAATAAGCCAGTCAGAGAAAGATAAGTATCATATGATCTCACTTGTATATAGACTCTAATGAACGAAATAAACTGACAAACAAAATTGATTCAGAGACATAGAAGCATGGAACAGATTGTTGAACCTCAGAGGGAAGGAGGGGGAGGGTGGGTGGGAAGAGATCAACCAAAGAACTTGTAGCATATATGCATAACCCATGGACACAGACAATAGGGTGGAGAAGGCCTGAGGTGGGGGATGGGGATGAGCTAGAAGAGATCAGTGAGGGGGAAAGGGGGACATATGTAATACTTTCAACAATAAAGAAAAATAAGGGGAACTATTCTAGGGACCTTCTGGGAGAGATTTTCCTCCTTCACAGAAATAGAGACACAGAAGAGCTCTTTACTGTGCCTCTTCTTTTTGCTTTTGGTCCTAGGAATAAGGGACATGATGTTTGGAGCTACAGCAGCCATCTTGAAACTGTGAGGGGAAGCACTGCTCACATCCCCCCCAAAAAACCCCTTGTATTTCTCATCTTTCAATCTCTGTGAGCCTTTATCCTTTAGTTTATATTAATGCTCCCAATTTCCCCATCTCTGAAATCCCTTCCTTGTTTCCTCCCACCCCTTAGGCTACCATCCAGTGTCTCTTCTCCTCACCTCCTATATTCTCCTCTCTGTTTACCTGTTCACCTCCTATTTCCTCTTCATTCACCTGCAACCTGGCTTCTGATTTTATCACATTTAGAAAGCATCTCACACATTCAGGTCACTACTGCCATCCTGTTTGGCAAATCCAGTAAGTATTTTTCAGTTTTTATTTTCCTTTATCTCACTGTAGCACTTAGCAGTCTTAATAATCACTTCTGTCTTTCTTATAATTCTCTTGAAAATCGAAGACAGTTTATGCTCCTGGACCTTCTTCCACCTCTCTCACTTTTTTTCTCTCTCTCTTTTATGGGCTTTCTTCCCACTACCTGCCCCTTCAATTCCTCATCCATGGCTCATAGCTTCATCCAGGTTTTCTTCACTCTCCCGTGTTGTCCTAACACTCACCTGAATACTGATGACTCTGAATCTGTATGTTCAGTCAGAAATGTTATCCAACTTCACATGCATATATCTCGTGATGGTCAAACACCTCTACTAGAACGTCTCACAAGCCCCCGAAATGAACTATCCAAAATGAAGGTGTCATTAGTCCTTTCTTCCCTGTGGCCTCCATCGTATCCTCACCCAGAAGAAAGATCTGAGGCCATGCTTGACTCCTCCCTCTTACTCACATATTGGATCAAAATCTTATCCAATCTTATCTGCTGATTTCACTTCATCATTTGTTACTTGCATTCCTATAGCAGTTTTCTACACACTGTTGTCAGAATGCTCTACATAAATACAGATATGATTATTTCATTATCTTGACTAAAACTTTTCAAATGTCTTTTCATTATCTACAGGAAATGGCTTAAGTTCCTCAATAAAGTACAGTCCTCCTTACCTCTCCAGCCTTACCTCTGCCTCTCTCTGCCTTGGATTTTTGTCCCAGCAATTCTAAACTCCTTGACTTTTCTGAAACATATCATGCCACTGTATTATTCTTTACTTTTGCCAATTCTTTTAACTCTGCCTGAAACTCTTCTTCTACTGCATCACCTGGCCTGCATCTTCAAGCTCAGACACTACCTCTTCCTAAATGCCTTTCTCATTAGACAGCTGTTTACTGGATCACCAATGAATGAAAGGAAGCTGTGCACTCAAGAAACTTACACTCCACATACTGACTTCCCTTTTCCTCCCATTCTCCTGCTTGGGTTGAGATACTGTTTGTTGTTTACATAGCAATCATGCCCACTTTCTTCCTTCCCCTTTATGTGAGACTGTGGAAATTGACCCCATTCCAAGCTTCAGCAGAAAATACTGATAGATCAAGCCAAGCATGATGACTCCAGCCTCTTGGCGAGTGACCAGCTCAGCATCCCAGGCTTAAGCCAATGGGTTCTTGACCTTTTCCTGGGGCAGGCAGACTATCTGAGTTGGCCCTCTCAAAAAGAAAGGGAGAATTTATTCTTATTTTGAGGAGAGATGCTTCTTTTCTCCCCACTGGGCCTAAACAAGGAAGCATATTGAATAGTTGCTGCTGGCTGCCATCTTGAGACCATGTGATGGAAGCCAGCCTGAAGACAAAACCCACAGAAATGGCCAAACCAAGAGATTCAAGAAGATGGAAGTGGCAGTGGGACCGAGCTAGGGCCTGGAAACAACTGCACATCTGGACTTGATAAATTAAGTAAAGAAGTCTCTATTTTTAAGCCAGTTGAGCAACCATTTATTTTGCTTATTGATGAGAATCATTACTAACCACCTACCTCTCTCTCCCACTTCAATAGCTCACAAATCTCAGCTCTCACCTCCATTCCCAATGGCTCAGCATTAGTTCAAGCTCACTTTATTGCTTGATTTCCATATCTTCTAATCCCTCCCTCTGAGTCACCCTTTCTTTCAAGCCATTCTCCATATTACTTCCAGAGTGTTAGTTCTGCAACTCAATTTTGATCATGTCATTCCCTGCTTAAAATAATTAATGACTATTAGTAAAATTCAAGATAAAGTTCAAACTTCCTACCATTTATTCAGAAGACATTTTGTGTCTGCTCCTAGCCAGCGTTTGGCCTCAACTCCTCTATCCCCTTTTGCCTGTCCCATACCAACATGTCACAAAGTTGCTGGAGCACACAGCTCTCTCATTTGCATTTGCTCTCTCATCTTCTCTTCCCTACTCCTGGAACTCCCCCCATGATCACCCACCTATCCGACCCCTTCACAATTTACCTGAAACATCAGTGCCCTTTAAAGCTTCCTACTCTGGGCTCCTGTGCCATAAGGCACTTTGATGTTTTCTTTGCCATAACATTTATCTCACTGTGTTGACATTGTTTATTGGACTTTCTAACTAAACTCTAAACTTCATGAGAACAGGGATCAGGTGGTATTTAGACATGTGTCCTCATATCTTTGGTGCTAACCAAGGGGAGAGGAGGGAAGGGAAGTTTTAAATTCATCCTGCCCTTGGTGCTTCATGCCTTTGGAGTATGTATTAAAAAGGCAGCCTCACTCAGTAATTGTGAGGAGTGGAGAGGAAAACAAATAGTTGTTGATACAGGTAATGTTCATGTTCCCAATTGTAGCAGCATATGGCACTAGTTGTAATGGCCTAACATAAAGCATTCCCAGACAATATTAATGACCAACTAGGTTAATGACGAAGACTAAGCCTCGGGCCATGAACACATTCTCCTTCTCATTAATCCCCAGGAAATGATCTCAGCTGTGTTCATTACAGCTCAATTATGCTCACACTCCTTACGAAGAAAAAAAAGCATTTCAGTTCTAATACCAAGCTATGTACCTTTTTTTACCTTGACACATGGGCAATAAAGAGACCAAACAAGTTATTCATCCACATACCAAGCATGTAATGGAAGCAGCTCTATTGCTTTAATAGCTCCCAACCTTCAGTGTTAACTCAACCTTGCGACCTTAAAGGTCACAGAGCAGGCAGACCAGGACATTCCTCATGATTCACACATTCTTTAAAGGTATAAAATAAAAGTACTAAACACATGTTACTTCCTAGATGTTTAGAGTTTTGGATGGTAATTTGAAAATTCAAAGGCAACTTTTTGCTAAACAGCAAAAATTAAAAATTGGCTTCTTGTAATATCAACCTACCATTCAATCAATCAATAGTGGAAAAGTTACGTGAAATTTAAAAAGTAGAAGACCCTCAAGGACCAAGAAATTGCATTACATAGAATAAATATACACTGTGGTGGTTTTAAACATATTAAAAAAATAAGTTGTCACACTTTAATTAAAAATTGGGTTTATATCCTTTCCCCTTGAGTCTAACCTTTAGTGACTTATTTGCCACCAAGAAAATGCAACAGAGGCCACTCTATGTGACTTGTGAAACTAGATCATAAAAGGTCATGCAGCTCTGCCTTGTTAGCTCAGATGCTGGGTTTTGGGTCCTGAGCCACCATGTAAGCTATTCAACTACCTTGAAGCAGCCATGTTGTGAGGAAGCACAGGATATGTGGAGAGGCCCTAAAGAAGTGCTGTGGTCAACAAAACCAGGTCTGATCTGGCTGACAGAAACATCTTCCACTAGATATGTGAATGGAGACACCTTCAGGAGATTCTGGACTCTAGCTGTTGAGTCACCCCAGATTTCAACTTTTCTGAGCTGAGGCTCCAGACACTACAGAGCAAAGACAAGCCATTCCCATTGTCACCTTTTGGAACTCCTGACCTATAAAATTGGAGAGCATATTAAAATAGTTGTTCCAAGACAAAAATTGTTGGGTAGTTGTTATGCAGCAATAGTAACTAGAACACACACACAAACACAAAATACATCCAGCTGCTTTATGAAGTTTAGTAACAGTTGGTATATGTACATTCCCAACTTAGCCATGCCCAGAGAAACTTGTGAGGAAGTACAGTCATCTGATAGAACTGTATTTAGCCTGAATCCAGTGAAAAAACTCTGAGGCTGCTTCAGTGAGACCACATGGCACATTTATCATGAGGAAAATTAATGCCAAATTTGAGGCAACATTGACCTGTTATAAATGTGGCCTTGTATCATTAGGTAATATGAACTCTTTCTAATCATGGCTGTTAGAATTCCCCTTTTATGAGCTTGACCATCTGTTCTTTTCTCTCTATAATCTTTATTCAGGATTCCCATGCTCCCAGTTCTGCCCCTCCAAATACAATCACTGACCTAACCTGACCACTATCTCCAACTGCCCATCAGCCATCTCTGCTGGGAAATCACATAATTACCTCAGACCCTCCAACTCAGTGGTCCTAAGTTAATCACAGAATATTTGTCTTCAAATTATATTTCCCACCCCAAAGTCATTCCTCTGTCATCACTTCCTACCGTTCCAATATCCAACACCCTTCCTGTGCTCCTGGTTGACTCCTCCCTGCACATGGTCCCCTATCATCAATCATTAACATGGTCCTGATAAGTCTGCTTTCTGAATGTTCCTTGAATTCATCCACTTTTCTCATGGCCATCACCATGCTGCCTCTTCACCTCCCACCTGAATTCATTTAGTTGTCTCCTAAACTGGCATTCTCCCTCCCACTTCTCCAGTGCACCTGCATATCATCACCAGATCAAGCTTCCCAGCCCCACACCCATTAAGTCAGTTCCCATCCAAGAACACAGAAAGGCTCCGAGGTCCCTGTGGCTCCAATCCAGTTCCTCAAAGAGACCATTTACCATGTGTTCTCTCATCTGGTTCTGACTTGTTTCACCATCTTCCCTCCTTCTCCACAATGCAAATCTGCTTCATTCAATCCCATATGCTTCCTACTAATTTCTTTTTTCTTTTAATTTAAATTCTTTATTGTTTAAAGTATTACATATGTCTTCATTTCCCCCCATTGACCTCTCTGGGGCATCTCCCACTCCCTGTAAATATTCTTAAACAGACATTGAACTTTTTCCACTCCCCAGCACATGCCCTCACCTCCCCCCCATCCCCGTCTGTGTCCATTGCTCATATGAATGCATACAAATCCTTTGGTTGATCTCTTATTCCCTCACTGCCGCCTTCCCTCACAGGTTGGACAGTCTGTTAGATGCTTCTATAATTCTGATTCTATTTTTGTTCATCAGTTTATGTTGTTCATTATATTCCAGAAATGATTGATATCATGTGATATTTATATTTCTCCAACTGGCTTATTTTGCTTAGCATAATGCTCTCCAGTTCCATCCATGCTGTTGCAAATGGTAAGGATTTCTTCTTTTTTACAGCTGTGTAATATTCCATTGTGTAGATGTACCACAGTTTTCTAATCCACTCATCTGCTGATGGGCACTTAGGCTGTTTCCAAATCTTACCTATTGTAAATAGTACTGCTATGAACATAGGGGTGCACATATTCTTTCTGATTGGTGTTTCTGGTTTCTTGGTATATAGTCTAGAAGTGAAATTACTGAGTCAAATGGGAGTTCCATTTTTTTTAAATTTTTTCCCTTTATTGAGTAAGACAGTGATGGCAAACTTATGACACGTGTGTCAGAGGTGACACGCGAACTCATTTTTTTGGTTGATTTTTCTTTGTTAAATGGCATTTAAATATATAAAATAAATATCAAAAATATAAGTCTTTGATTTACTATGGTTGCAAACATCAAAAAATTTCTATATGTGACATGGCACCAGAGATAAGTTAGGATTTTTCAAAATGCTGACATGCCGAACTCAAAAGGTTCACCATCACTGGATTAAGATATTACAAATGTGTCCTTATCCCCCAAATGTCCCCTCATCTCCCCAATCCTGCCCTCACCCTCATCCCCTGTTGTCCACATCCATCGCTTATGCTTATATGCATGCATACAAGTCCTTTGGTTGATCTCTCCCCCCTCACCCCCACCCTCCCCTACCTTCCCTCTGAGTTTTGAGCATCTGATGAATGCTTTTCTGTCTCTACATCTGTTTTTGTTCATCGGTTTATGTTATGCTAAGTGAAATAAGTCAGTTAGAGAAAGATAAATATCACATGCTCTCACTCATTTGTGGATTATAATGAGAGTTCCATTTTTCATTTTTTGCGGAAATGCCATATTGGTCTCCACAGTGGCTGCACCAGTCTACATTCCCACCAGCAATGAAAGAGGGTTCCTTTTTCTTCCCATCCTCTCCAGCACTTGTCTTTTGTTGATTTGTTGATGATAGCCATTCTGACAGGTGTGAGGTGGTACCTAGTTGTTATTTTGATTTGCATCTCTCAGATGATTAATGACTTTGAGCATGTTTTCATATGTCTCCTGGCCTTCTGCATGTCTTCTTTCGAAAAGTGCTGCAATTCCACCAGCAGAGCATGAGGGTTCCTTTTTCTCCACCTCTTTGCCAGCACTTGTTTGTTGACTTGTTGATGATAGCACTTCTGACAGGTGTGAGATGGTATCTCATATCATTTTGATTTGCATCTCTCAGATGATTATTGACTTTGAGCATGTTTTCATATGCCTCTTGGCCTTCTGTATGTCCTCTTTTGAAAAGTGTCTGTTTAGGTCCTTTGCCCACTCTTTGATTGGATTGTTTATCTTCCTTTTGTTAAGTTGTTCCCTATAAATTTTGGAGATTAAACCCTTATCAGAGATAGCATTGGCAAATATGTCCTTCAATGATTGGGTTTCTGGTTGTTTTGTTGATGGTTTCTTTTGCTGTACAGAAGCTTTTTATATTGATGTAGTCCCATTTGTTTATTTTCTCCTTAGTTACCATTGTCCTAGGAGTTGTGCCAGTAAATATATTGCTACGACAAATGTTTGCTATTTTGCTGCCTATGGCTTCTTCTAAGATTTTTATGGTTTCCCATTTTACGTTTAAGACCTTTATCCATTTTGAGTTTATTTTTGTGTATGGTGTAAGTTGGTGGTCTAGTTCCATTTTTTGCTAGTATCTGTCCAATTTTTTCAACACCATTTATTGAAGAGACAGTCTTGACTCCATTGTATGCTCTTGCCTCCTTTTTCAAATATTAATTGAACATAATGGCTTGGGTCGATCTCTGGGTTCTCTGTTCTATTCTATTGTTCTATATGTCTGTTCTTATGCCAGTACCAGGCAGTTTTGAGGACAGTGGCTTCGTAGTGTAGCTTGATATCTGGGATTGTGATCCCTCCAACTTTGTTCTTTCTCAAGATTGTTGCAGCTATTCTGGGTCTTTGTTTTGTTCCAGATGAATTTTTGGAGAGTTTGTTGTAGGTCATTGAAGTATGCTGTTGGTATTTTAATGAGGATTGCATTGAATCTATAGATTGCCTTGGTTAGTATGGACATTTTAATGATGTTGATTCTATCAATACATGAACATGGTATATTATTTCAGTTATGTATTCTTCTATCTCTTTTTTCAGCATCCTGTAATTTTCTGAGTAAAGTTTCTTTACCTCCTTTGTTAAATTTATTCCTAGGTACCTTAATTTTTTTGTTGCAATGGTAAATGGGATTTTTTTTCTTTCAGTTTCTCTTCCTGTGAGTTCATTGTTGGTATATAAAAAAGCCATAGATTTCTGGGTGTTAATTTTGTATCCTGCTACATTGCCAAATTCATTTATTAATTATAGTAATTTTTTATGGAGTCTTTAGGTTTTTCTATGTACAATATCATGTCATCTGTGAATAAGGAAAGTTTTACTTTTTCTTTTCCAATTTGGATGCCTTTTATTTCTTCTTCTTGTCTGATCACCATGGCTAGCACTTGAAAGTTTTACTTTTTCTTTTCCAATTTGGATGCCTTTTATTTCTTCTTCTTGTCTGATCACCATGGCTAGCACTTCCAATACTGTGTCGAACAAGAATGGTGAGAGTGGGCATCCCTGTCTTATTCCTGTTCTTAGGGAAAATGGTTTTAGTTTCTGTCCACTGAGTATATTAGCTGTAGGTTTGTGATATAGGGCTTTTATTATCTTGAGGTATGATCCCTCAATTACCACTTTTCTGAGAGTTTTTATCAGGAAAAGGTGTTGGATTTTGTCAAATGCCCTTTCTACATCAATTGATATGATTTATGTAATATTTGTTTATGTGATGTATCCTGTTTATTGATTTGTGGATATTGTATCAGCCTTGCATCCCTGGAGTAAATCCTACTTGGTCCTGGTGTATGATCTTTCTAATGTAATGCTGGATCCAATTTGCTAGAATTTTGTTGCGGATTTTAGCATGTATGTTCATCAAAGATATGGGCCTGCAGTTCTCTTTCTTTGTGGCATCTTTATCTTGCTTTGGAATTAAGGTAATGATGGCTTCAGAGAAAGAGCTTGGAAGTGTGCCTTCCTCTTGAATTTTTTGGAATAGTTTGAGAAGGATAGGTTTTATTTCTTCTTTGAATGTTTGGTAAAACTCCCCTGTGAAACCATCTGGCCCGGGGCTTTTGTTTA
>NW_006292337.1:447390-451548 GCF_000327345.1 Myotis davidii | reverse complement strand
ACTGACCTTTTGTATTGTTTTGTATCTATGTCATTTATTTCCTCTCTGATCTTTATTATTTCCTTCCTCCTGCTTACTCTGAGCTTTTCTTATTGCTCTCTTTCTAATTCTTTAAGTTGTAGAGTTAGATTATTTATTACCAGTTTTTCTTTTTGTTTTTTGAGGTAGGCCTGTAGAGCTATGAAATTTCCTCTCAGCACTGCTTTCACTGTGCCCCATAGGTTTTGGATTGTTGTGTTTTCATTGTCATTCATTTCCAGAATGTTTTTAATTTCTTCTTTGATCTCTTTGGTAACCCTATCATTGTTTAATAGCATGCTATTGAGCCTCTACGTGTTTGAATATTTTTATTGTTTTTATTATGATTGATTTCTAATACTATGCCATTGTGTTCTGAGAAGATGCTTGATATGATTTCAATCTTTTTGAATTTGGAGACACTTTGCCTGTGCCCCAGTATTTGACCTATGTTTGAAAATGTCTCATGTGCACTTGAGATGAATGTATACTCTGTAGCTTTGGGGTGAAATGTTCTGAAGATGTCAATTATTTCCATCTGATGTAGTGAGTCATTTAGGATTGCTGTTTCTTTGCTGTTTTTTTGTCTAGAGGATTTATCCAGTGATGTCAGTGGGGTATTTAAATTCTCCTACTATGATTGTACTGCTTCGATCTCTCCCTTGATCTCTTCAAGAAGTTTTTTATGTATTTTGGTGCTCCTGCATTGGGAGCATAAATGTTTACCAGAGTTATATCTTCTTATTGTATCAATCCCTTTATTATTATAAATTGGCCTTCCTTATCTCTTGTTATGACCTTCACTTTGAGGTGTATTTTGTCAGCTATAAGTATTGATACCCCAGCTTTTTTCAATTTCCATTTTCCTGAAAGATATTTCTTTCATCCCTTCACTTTCAATCTGTGTGAGTCTCTTGTTCTGAGGTCTCTTGTAGACAGCATATATATGGGTCATGTTTTCTTATACATTCAGCCACTTGTTTTTTTTGTGCCTGTGTTCCTTCTTCCCCCTTTGTTTTTCTTCTTTGTACAACAGTCCCTTTAGCATTTCTTGCATTGCTGGCTTGGTAGTGATAAACTCCCTTAGCCCCCTTTTTTTTTTGTCTGTGAAGCTCCTGATTGCCTTTTCAATTTTGAATGATAGCTTACTGCATAAAGTATTCTTGGATTCAGTTCCTTGCTTTACATTACTTTGTATACTTCATTCCATTCCCTTGTGCCTTAAGTGTTTCTGTTGAGAAATCATTTGATAATCTAATGGGAGATCCTTTGTAGGTAACTCTCTGTCTCTCTCTTGCAGGCCTTAAGATTCTTTGTCGTTAATGTTTTCCATTGTAATTATGATGTGTCTTGGTGTGGGTCTTTTGGGGTTCAACTTATTTGGGTCTCTCTGTGCTTGTGCCACTTTTTTCCCCCATATCAGTGAAGTTTTCTGTCATTATTTTTTCAAATAGGTTGTCAAATTCTGCTGCTCTTCTTGTCCTTCCGGCACCCCTATTATATGTATGTTACTTCGTTTCATGTTGTCGCAAAGCTCCCTTCGGCTCTTCTCCTGTTTTCTAATTTTTTTCTCTAGTTGCTGTTCAGATTGGGCTTGTTTGTCTATCCTATCTTCTAGCTCACTAATTTGGTCCTCTGCTTCTCTTAGTCTACTTTTGAAAGCTTCCATTGGGTGTTTTATTGTAGCTATATCATGTTTCATTTCTTCTTGATTTTTACATAGGCTGTTGATTTTCTCATCCATCTAGTTTATGAACTGTATGAACATTATTCTGAATTCTTTTTCTGACATATTGCATGCCTTTGTTTCATTTAGTTCCTTTGGTGGGGGCGGGGGGGAAATCCTCTTTTTCTTTCCTTTGGGGATCGCTTTTTTGTCCCATTTTTGCTGTTGCTGAAGGATCCAGTCCCCGAGTTGCACAGGGCCTGAGCTGTGGGGGGAATTTTGTGGGAGTGTACCACACCCCAACAGTCAAGGGTGGGCTAAGAATATTGGGATGTCTAGCCATGCAGGTCAGCTAGAACCCCACAAGTGCCATGAGTCAGGGTCTAGCCCAGGTGTCCTGAAGACATGGCCACTGATAGTCAGGGGCTGGCTGGGGTGTCCATGAAATATGGCCGGCGGGAGCTGTGGATGCCAACAGTCAGGGCTGGCTCAGGTGCCCAGGAGGTGCAGCCAGTGAGAGCTGAACATGGGCGCATGCACAGTCAGTGCTAGCTTGGGTGCCCAGGAGGCACAGCTGGTGGGAACCCCAGTGCACCGGCAGTCAGGGCTGGCTTGGGTGCCCAGGAAGTGCAGCTGGCAGGGGCCCAGCATGCCTGGCTTGGGTGCCCAAGAGGTGCAGCCAGCAGGCACCCCATGGTATAACAGTCAGGGCTATCTTGGGTGCCCGGGAAATGTGGCTGACAGGAGACTACGCACTGACAGTCAGGGCTGGCTTGGATGCCTGGGAAACACAGTCGGCAGGAGCCCCGTGTGTCAACAGTCAGGGTTGGCTCGAGTGCCTAGGAGATTGCAGCCACTACAGTCCTGTGAGAATCATGCATCAACAGTAGGGGACAGTAAGAACTATGCCTGCCAACAGTCAGGGGTGGCTTGGGATGTGTGGGACTTTTGCCCCAGTGGTAGGTAGGTGGGAGGGGAATGGCCTCCAGGACTCACAGGAGCCTGACACCAGGGTCGCTTGAGTCTTGGTGTCTATGGGTCTGCAGCTGTGGTAGCAGGTCTTTGTCCAGAGTGGCTATAGGATCTCAGTTTTTGTCTGAGGCAAGTCTGGGTGTTGGTGAAGCTGGGTTCCTAGTCACAGTAGCTCTGCCCTTCAAGATGGCATGGTTTCTGTGCCAGCATCACTGCAGGGGAGTGCTTGCAGAGGTAGCAGAGGCTCCCCATCTATGAGAGCTCAGAGAGCCTGGACCGCCAGCCCTAGAGAGTCTTGCAGGATCTATGTGTCTCTCTCTCTCTCTCTCTCTCTCTCTCTCTCTCTCTCTCTCTCTCACACACACACACACACACACACGCACACACCACACACACCACACACATACACACACTCCCCTTTTGCTCCCTCACTCTCTCACACTCTCTTTCTCCCAGCCATCATGCAGGCCACCGTCTTCCTTCTCCTCCTACTAATTTCTTTTTCACACCCCACTTCTGCCATCATCCTCTCCCCATCCTTGGCCATTTATAATAATTTCTTCTGGCTTTTCCCTCATCACGTTTTTTTCCCCTTTGCTGGAAAGATACTCTCTCTCTTCCCTCCCCCACCAAAAATAAATGCACCCCAACCCCATTTCTGGTTATAGATCCAAAGGTGGTGGAAGAAATAGCTGCACCCCATGTTTACTGCAGCCTTATTCAAAATAGTCAAGATGTGAAAAAACCTGAGTGTTCATCAACAACATATGAATGAATGGATAAAGAAAATGTTAAAGATTAAGGCTTAGACTAAGGCTTGGGCAGGGGAACAGAGAGAAGGACCCAGATTAGAAAGAAAAGGAGGGAGCAGAAACAACAGGACCTAGTGATAACTGGACAAGGTGGATGAGAGAGAGGAAGAAGTCAAAATTGAATCCTGGGATGACAGGGAAAATGGTGCTACTGCTAATGAAGGTGAGACATGTAGATTAAGAAAATGTGATATATATATATACATATATATATATCCATATCTATATCTATATCTATCTATCTCTCTATATCTCTCTATCTATAGAGAGATATAGATATAGATAGATATATGATAGATAGATAGATAGATAGATAGATAGATAGATAGATTGATAGAGATAATTGGCTCATGTGATTATAGAGACTGGGAAGTCCCAAGATCTGCAGTCAGCCAGCTTGAGACTCTAGAGAGCCAATGATATAGTTCCCATCCAATATAAGTTATAGCTCAAGACCTAAGAAGAGACTATGTTTCAGTTCAAGTTCAAAGGCAAGAAAACACTGATGTCCCAGCTCAAACAGTCAGGCAGGAAGAGTTCTCTTACTTGGGGATGGTCAGCCTTTTTGTTCTATTCAAGCCTTCCACTGGTTAGATGAGGTCCACTTGTAGGACCTTGGAGGGCAAACAGCTTTATTCAGTCTGACTGAAATACTAATTTCATCTAGAAACACACTCTCAGACCATACCA
>NW_006292337.1:443583-445519 GCF_000327345.1 Myotis davidii | reverse complement strand
CACACACACACACACACACACACACAAGAAGAAAGTCCTGCCATTTTCAACAACATAGATGAACCTTAAGGGAGTTATGCTAAGAGAAATAAGTCATCCAAAGAAAGGGAAATACTGTATAATTTCACTTACATATGAAATGTGAAAACAAAACAAAGCCATAGAAACAGAGTGGAGTGGCAGTTGCCAGGGGGTGGGGTGGAGGAAATGGAGAGATATGGTCAAATATACAAAATTCCAGTTATAACCTGGGTAAGTTCTAGGGCTCTGATCCAATGTAAAGCATAGTGACTGTTCTTAACAATAATCTATAATAATAATAAAAGTGCAATATGCTAATTAGACTAGATGTCTTTCCGGATGACCTTCCAGACAAAGCCAGGGCTGCGAGGGAAGCCCAGGACCTGGGTGCCAGTGCCAGTAGCCGGGAAAAGAAGGCCTACTCTTGCATGAATTTTGTTCACTGGGCTTCTAGCGTATTTCATACTTGAAAGTTGCTAAGAGAGTAGATTTTATATGCTCTCATCACAAAAAATATGATAGTAAATATGTGATATGATGGAGGTGTTAGCTAACACTACAATGGTAATAATTTTCCCATACATAAATGTATTAAATCAATACTTTTTGCACCTTAAACTTATACAATATTGTATGCCAATTATATCTCAATAAAGCTAGAAAAAAATAAATGCACCCTTCACAATGACCTGATATCCTTTTTCCACAGGCTCTGTCCTAACTAGTTCTTTAGGTCTCATTCCCCTGTCCCTTCCATACCACTTCTCTGAATTCCTTCCCAACACATTGTTGGTACCCCAACCTTTAATGTGAGGCCATTTTCTCTCACATGGTGTTTTATGTAATTCTATTTCTCTAATGATATGTAAGCTCTGCGGCAAGGGCCATATGTTATATTTACCCCAAATTCCTCCCAGAACCTGGTCCACTGATAAGCTGCCAGAAGCAATACTTCAATTTACCAAATCTACTGAGTACAGTTCAAAAGTGCTAGGCCTGTGAACTCCCTTCCAGTCCTATGGCCTTTACTCTATCTGGAATGCACTGCCCATAACTTTCCACCGTTGTTTTCTTCTTGCCAGTTACCCTTAAGCTTAAACGCCACCACCTCAGAGAAGGTCCCCTTGCTTACCCTCTCCAAAGCTGTCACCACACAATGTCTTCCCATTATCATTTTTAACCTGTGACAGAGCACTTATCACTCCCTGATATCTTTATCTATTTTTAATATATTTATTTTTTATCTCTCCCCATGAGAGCATGAGCTCAAAGACACCAAAGCTTCATCTGTCTTGTTCATTATTGCAAATATCACATTAATGCAGTGTTTGGAAGATAGTATGTATTCACTAAATATTTGTTAAATGAATAAGTGACAAATACTCTATACTTTTTATTTAAGAACCTATATTTTTAGAGAAACCAAGATGGTGGCATAGGTAAACACTGGAAATTGCTGCCTCCCACAACAAATTCAAAAATACAGCTAAAAGACAAAACGGACATCATCCAGAACCACAGGAAGGCTGGCTGAGTGGAAATTCTACAACTAGAAGGAAAGAGAAAAGCATACTGAGACTCAGAGGAGGTGTGGAAGTGCAGAGGTATGGAGGCACATGTGGCAAGGGCTGGTAACTGAAGACACAGCTGTCTTTTAGAATCGGGAGGAAGTCACAAGCTCCCGACTGCTCTGAACTCCAGTTCCGGGAAGTCTCTGGGGACCCATACTCATATGGGGAGAAACTGGACTGTCTGGCAGTGGGCAGAACTTGGAACTCGAGGGAGGTTTTCTCTCAAAGGTGCTTGCAGCGATTACCAATTACCGGGACACTGAGACTCGGGGCCCCTTAGGGCAGGGCTGAGGATCAGCCATAGCTGCTTGCTCCACCCTGTTGATTCCCTGAGACCCCACCCC
>NW_006292337.1:436022-442292 GCF_000327345.1 Myotis davidii | reverse complement strand
ATGGCAAATGAAAGGTATCCTTTAAGAAGAGGAAGAAGAAGAAAAAGGTAAAGATACAAATTATGGACAACAAATACACATCTATCAACAAGTGAATCTAAAAATCAAGTGAATATATAATCTGATGAACAGAATAAACTGGTGATTATAATAGAATCAGGGGCATATAAAGGGAGTGGACTGACTATTCCTGGGGGGAAAAGGGGTGTAGAGGATGTGGGAAGAGACTGGACAAAAATCGTGCACCTATGGATGAGGATGGGGGGGGGTGATGAGGGTGGAGAGTGGGGTGGGAACCGGGTGGAGGGGAGCTATGGGGGGAAAAAAGGAACAACTGTAACAATCTGAACAATAAAGATTTAATTTTTTTAAAAAAGCCTATATTTTTTAAAAATGTTTTTTATTGATTTCATGGAGAGGAAGGGAGAGGAAAGATAGAAACATCCAATGGAGAGGAACATCTGTTGGCTGCCTCCTGCATGCCCCCTACTGGGAATAAAACCAGCAATCACCTGATGCATGGGATGATGCTCAAACAATTGAGTCACACCTGCTGGGCAAATACTCTATACTTTTGATGCAGTCATATTCTATTAAGGAAACAAATACAAAAGTCAAACGACATATAGCACTGTTATTAATAAATGAAATAATAGAAAATGTATATGAATGAAATAAAGGAGAAACTGAGGGAAGGTGGACAGAGCATCAGTTTGGACAGTGGAAAGAGCACATCCCAAAGTGCACAGGCTTGAGCCACAGGTGTTTGTGTGGGGGGAGAAATTGTTCAACTCTGCTAGAGTATAAACATTCAGGGGTAGAGGAGGGAATACTGGGACATGAGGCTGGGAAGGTAAGCAGAGACCAGAGCATGAAGTGGTCAATGTGGACACATGAGCTTTATTCCATGTATAATCAGGTGTGATCAGAGGATTCTAGGAAGAGAAAGTAGGCCCTCAATTTATAAATATCACTCTGGAAAATGTATAGACAGACATAGTGAAAGAGGGTAAAAGCAGAAGACCAGCTCAGCAGCATTGTAGATACCCCATTAGTGAGAGATGACAGGCTTGAACTAAGGCTCAGGGAGGGGAACAGGGAGAAGGACCCAGAGTAGAAAGAAAAGGAGGCAGTAGAAACAACAGGACCTGGTGATAACTGGACAAGGTGGATGAAGGAGAGGGAGGAGTCAAAGGTAAATCCCAGATAACAGGGAAAATGGTGCTACTGCAAATGCAGGTGAGACATTCGTAGACTAAGAAGACCATAAATCCTTTTGGGATGAACTGGGTCTGAGGTGCCTATGGGACAAGGCAGAGAAGAAGTCTGATAAGCATTTGCATTGGTCATCATCAGGAGCTTGGGGACAAGGTACAGATACAATTAGAGAGTTATTAGTATACAGACGAGAGTTGAAACCATGGGCATGTATGACTGGCTTGAGGAGGAAAACTAGATCCTGTGCTCAGGAAATTGCTTCTCCAGGTCTAGACTGAGAGACTAAGATTTCAATATCCAGAGTCATAAAGAGCATTTGTTGCTATGCAACATAAGTCATAGGCCAATGTTACTTTGGCATTGGAATTTAGTCTCCTCACTTGGTATGTATCACATGGTCTTAGTTAAACATGTTTCGAAGACCTTGATTACAACCAGGCTAAATATATGTTTCATCAGACTTCATATTTTGGCAGAGAATTCAATGAGAAACTGCTACCTACACCAGTAACTTATACTCTCCAAACCACTACTAAACTTTGCAAAGCAGTGTACAATTATCTTTTAGCAGAGATACATGAATAGCCACCCAATTATGTGTAGCAGAACTGGATGGCATGCATTTTGCATTTGCCAGAGAGAACATATTGCAGCTCATATTTTAGTCATTTCCCCTTGAAGGATAAGAAAATTTTGTTAGTTATTCCAGACAGGAATAAAATTTAAGTGTTTGTCCAACACTATGAGCACCTGTTTTTCTAAAACTATTGGCTGGTTGTCCAAAGGTGGTCACTGATTGTCCAGATACTGGGATGCAGAAAGAGAGAACTGGGCAACTTTTTCTTTTAAACTAACTCTGGCTCATTCAGGGGTCTAATGAGATGAGTTTGGGTGAATGGTTGTTTCATATTATTTTAAGATAAAACAATTAATTGCTAATACTGTGTTTACTTTGGTCCAGGAACAGTGGTAAGTGTTTTACATGCACATCTCATTAAATAAGTATGCCAACTCTTATCTGGTAGCTATTATTATCCTACTTTAAAGATGATAAGACTTGTTCAACCTAGCATAAATGATTTAGATTATTGGGCTTTTTAATTTATGTTTATGTTGAGGGAAACAGAACCTACGAATTAGGGTTCACAGATGCTTTCCCTCTAACTCACTCTAAGTAACCCCAGAGCTACTGAGGGAAGAATCTTCCAGAGCCTGAAGTCAACACAGAGCAAAGTAGAATCAAGACATGGGAGAAGCAGAGAAACAGGGTTCCGACTTTGTCCCTAAAGTCCTTGATCCTGCTTTTCCTGGACCTATTTCATTTCTTGGATTTTCCGGTTGCATCAGTAAATGCATTTCCCTCTTTGCTAGTTTGAGTAGGTCTCTGTCACTTACAACCAGAGAAATAGATTAGATAGAAAATTAAATTTAAAAAATATATATATAATCTCAGAGAGAGGTGGTTTGAGTGTCATTGATTTAAAACTTCACCCTCTGAAACAAATATACACAATAAACGTTAACTACAAAAATTTTAATATCAAGATTTCAGATATGCACATTAGGAAAGTATACCTTAGAAGATAGATAAATGAGTTTAAGGAGGATTTTAGCTACCAAATTATATAAATCATAACATGACATTTCCCAGAGATTTTTTGATAATTATCCTATTTTAAATAAACAAGAAAAACCAATGATAAGAACCAGTCACACCCACAGACCTGAACATTCAGGGCCCTTGTCCTGAGCCCCATGGCCCCACTCTGTGCACAGTGCCAGAGACGCTGTACCCCTTATTCCCACATAATTATGATTCTCTACATTTCCATAAAGGTCTCCAACTTTCAAACTTATGCATTAACCATGATGGAAACCTGGGTACTATCTCAGTTTCGTCACCAATTAGCTGAGTCATCTTGGACAAGCCATTTAACATCTCTGGGTCTGAGCTTCACCATGTAAAAGAAAGATATAGTAACCATTCTGCTTGGCTCGTAGAGAACATCTGTGAGACAACAGGTACACAAGCACTTTGAAAAATAGTAGGAGAGTTTTTATCAACTCAAGAGCAAGTTTCCTTAAGACAGAACTCAATTTTCTCCTACGCTTTTTGCCAATAGGGATCTGGAGAAATCCTTGATCTCATCAGAAATTCAGAATAGACACCCACCAGAGGTCAAACGTAGAGAAAATGTAGGATATAATGATAGAACTAGGACCTTGGTATCATCTCCAACATGACTTTTGATGGTTTAGCTCTTTGTCACCTATAGGAACTCTGTCCAAACCAAACGACTTTCGTTTTTTTCTTTTCTTTTTTAATATATTTTATTGATTTTTTTACAGAGAGAAAGGGAGAGGGATAGAGAGTTAGAAACATCAATCAGCTGCCTCCTGAACGTGGGACCCTTCAGTCCCCAGGCCGATGCTCTATCCACTGAGCCAAACCAGTTAGGGCCCAGATGACTTTCTTTCTTGTTTTTTTTTTTTTAATTTATCTTTATTGTTGAAAGCATTATGGACTTCCCCCTTTTTCCCCATTGACAACCTCCACCCCTCACCTCCTCCCACCTCCCTCCCCCAGGCTTACTGCACAATTGTCTGTGTCCATGGGTTATGCATATAAATTCTTTGGTTAATCTCTTCCTACCCACCCCTTCCCTCTTCCCTCTGAGATAACTTTCTACCTCCCAAACATAATCCAGATCCTTTTATAATTCAATCATTCTCCACACTTCAAATCTGCACTTTTAATTCATCCATTCCTCAATCTGTTACTTTAAACACAAAGAACTAGTCCCTCCATGCTGACAAGTAGTACACCACAGGGCTTTTGAACTCAGAGGAGCCATGGCTCATGTGGTGATGGGTTACACGTTGTCTTATTACAGTTCCTACAAGATTCTCTGACATTGTCCTGTGAATTCCTTTTATTATAATCTCCACAGGTCTCTATCTGTTCTCTCCAATTAGATTGTTGGTTCACTAAAGCCAGTGATAGGCTTGCATTCCTTTTTTACAGGGTAGATAGTTAGTAAATATTTTTTAACTGTCCAATAAAAATGTCCCAATGAGGAAAATGTCTGAGGAAAAAAGAACCTATATAAAACAAAATGAAAGAGACAAAGCTATAGGACAGCCAATTATCGATTGGGCTCTACTCAAAATAGATGGGAACGCTAGTCTATTAAAGAGGATCCTTTAAAAACAAAATTTATGCAAATATATTTTTTTAAATTCAGGGACTAAAATAGGAAGTATCAGTGAAAAGGAAAAAAATACTTAAATATACCTTCTCTGTTGATAGTATTAGCTAAAGATTTATGACAAAATTAATTTTTTCATCATTAACACTAAAAAGTTAACCACATCAATTTCAATCTTTGGCTTCATTGAATTGGGTTATCAAAGCTGTACCAAGGACAGGTCTTCCATCAGGCAGTATTAAAACATCACCGACTAGTATGGGAAATGGGTTCTTGCATGGTTTAAGAAGGAATTGGCAACTTTTAATGCACCACTGAAATTTTAATAGAAAGTATGGTCAGGAGGAAAGTGAACACATTTCCTAGAAACACACAAACTTCTAAGCATTCTTACTTTAAGCATTTTTTAGTGAATAGATTATATTTCCACATACTTTTTATATTAGTTTCATAGCACTAGGAAGTTTGGGACTGTGATGGCAGTGGATAATTTCAAAAGTACTAAACAATGACTTGGGAAAAAAGACACACACACACACACACACACACACAGAAACCAGATATCTAAAATCAAATTTTTGGAATGGAAAAAAACCTTTATGATAATCTAATTCACACCCTTCATTCAGTGAAAATAATCACCCGTTAATTTCTCTAACTTATGAATTAGAGTTTTTACATATTTAATTTATCTATTATAAAACATAACTCTTGGCAATTTCTTAGAAACAGAGTCCAAAAGAATAGGACCTTGAAAACACTGCAAGTCTTTTAGGGATATAAATATATTTCTTAGTGCTAGAGTCAAATCAGATCTCTTGAAACCAGACCTGTGGTATCACTTTTCAATTTTATATTTCAATATAGAAAAGAATAATGATAAACACTAAGACAGGATTACCTGCCTAGAAGCATGGAAAATACAAAATGGCTCCGGGGAGAGGCCCTCTTGGCTGATCCAGGGCTAGAAAATCCTGGTAGTCAAGTTCTCAAGCTTTGATGTGCTATCACTGGCTTAAAGTCTGAGGACCTCAATTTTGAGACTTTGAGCCATCAATTTCATTTGTGTGACCATTGACAGGTTCCCAAATTCTGATTATTAATGGGGTTTTTCCCCCTTAAATATGGTTCTTGAAGGGATTAAATGAGATAATGTATGTAAAGACACTTCACAGAAAAGTGTAATTTGCAGTGTTACCTAGCCAGTTAACTTACATTAAAATCTATTTTAATCCAACTGTCTGAGCTTTCAGAGTCTAAAAACCAAAATGTCATAATACTACCTCTATAACCCTTGGCTATGCATCTCTAGCCTGTAATTAATGAAATTATCAAGAAATCCCCGGCTCTCCTATGTCCCAGCCCTTGCAGCAGTCCTCAAAGTCACATGGCTTCAGCAAATGCCAACAGCTTCCTGCTCTGCAATCAGCCACATCAGACTGAAGGCTCCCATCAGTGCGGTGAACAGTAGTATCTTTTCTTGCTTCCCAAGGTTTCTGCGCACATGGGCTTTCCATGCCTGTGAGGCTGTCTCCATCACCAGCACCTGTCCTCTCTACGACTCCACCTTTCCTCATCTGAGGGGCTCTATCTTGCTTGGACACTCATCACCCCCCACACTAACTCTGCATTGACAGAGTCAGTGAAATCCTCCTACCTCAAGACAGTCAGCACATGCTCACACCCAGGAGCATGTTGCCCAAACCCTGCATGCTTGGAAAGGCACCTTAGGTACTTCTCAAAGGTCACCTGCTCTTGTCAAACAGAATAAATCAGGATCCCGTGGGGTAGGACTCCTGACTAGGAGTGTGAGCGAACCCTAAGGATCACCCATTCCAACAGA
>NW_006292337.1:429583-435979 GCF_000327345.1 Myotis davidii | reverse complement strand
TGACAGTCTGTTCGAAGCAGCTCTGCCTCTGTACCAACAGATAATCTTAAACATACTTGCCCTGGTGTTAAAGCCACATGGATGGGGACAAATTCCACCATCTAAAAGCAATACCGTTCACATGCTAGGGTGCCAATAAGACACAATGCCGAATCAAGTGTCAGAGTTGCCTACCAGGAATTCTGTTCTAGACAGCATTCCTAGTGTCCTTACATGGTGTTTAACAGAGCTGAAAGGGACCCTAGTGATGAGGACCACACCTCAATTAGCAAATGACATAATTAAGGCACGAAGAGAGGAAGCAATGTGCCCAGGATCACACAGTGAGCGTCAAAACTGGGAAGAAATCACAGGGTCTCCACCCCCAGGCTCTGCTGCCCCTTCCATAACCAAGCAAACACATTCTGCCTTGATTCATTAGAGTCTACACAGAATATAACTTCCAGCTGCCTCTTTATCCCAAAGCAAGGGGCATGGCCAAGAGCTCCCATTGGCTCCCCACAGCCCAGCGACTCCAAGGCACAGAATCAAAACTGCAATGAGGCCACTTGATAGCGCCCTCCTCCCAGACAGGGTGTTTACAAGCTGCTCCTGCTCTTGCTCTTGCACCAGGCTGCTTTCTCAGTCAGGGGGCACTCTAAGTACTGAGATCTGATTGGCTGATTGATTAGCTAATAAGTAATAATATTTACAGCTTCCTTCCTGAACTCACAGCCAAAGCAGCTCTGCTAAATAACCCTTTTTCCTTCACCCTTTCCTCCTCTACTTGCCTGTAAATTTTGAGACTCATCATGCAATCGGTCAGGGAAGCAATTACTTTGGGGTTTACCCTTAAAATGAAAAAAATCAGTGAAATCCATAGGGGAAAATCCCCCTAAACCAGTCGTGAACCAGAAAACATGTATTGACTCCAATTACACACGGCACTCCAGGGTTCTGTAATCTGATGTCCATCTCAGTGTCAAAGCTATTTCCCCAGCTTCCGGGAGAGACTTGCACACAATCCTTTAATCCGGGCAGGAGGTGAGCTCTAGGGAGAGATCTGAAGGCAGAGGCTGCTGACAATGGAGGATAAAGTCTGAGCTGAGAGACCTCCAGGTCAGCAACCACAATATTGGGAAGGCCAAGCACAAGAGAACAGGAGTGTGTGTGTGGCAGGAGCTGGACCAGGGTGCTGAGCTGCATTCTGTCTGGGTGCTGAGGATTTAGCCTTAGGGCCCAAGTCAAACAGACTCTTATTTGAGTGCTCAGAGCATGGAAGCTTCAGGTGATTCAGAGCAGAAACCTGGAGGCAGCAGGCCCAGGGAGAGCTGCTATTTTTCAAGAACACATTTCTTCTCTATGTTAACATATGCAAGATGTGTTTCTATTTAACAATATTATATAATATGCATGTGCATACCTGCATGTGAGCACATGCACTTGTATTTTCTGCATCTAACCCAGACTCCCAGTTCCCTGAGGGTCTCTTGGTCCCCTTGGTTATGGCACTTCAGTGTCTGCCACATGCACAAATACTCTTCAGGGCCTTTGCATCCACTTGTGTGACCACAGATAGACAATGAGGATAAAATAGCATAAGACAATAGAATTCATGAGGGAAGAAAGATGAGTAAAGGGTAATTTCTCCAGAAAATTTCCATTCCTTCTCCCCCATTGAAATCGGAAGTCAGCAGAGGCCCATGAGATCTCAGGCACTTCAACAGCCTCTGTGGCCTAAATGGCATTTGGGGTAATAAAGAACCAAGATATCTGTTTCTCTTAGCTTGACCAAGCTGGCCACGGGGGAGGTTGCTCCCCACTCGTTTCTCTGCCAAGTGGCCTTAATAAACTCATGAGACCATGCAAAGCCGCATTTCTCCTCAGTCAGAAAACACTGATCAATATACAGCAGAAGCACTTACGCTTTGTTCATAAAAGCTCCTGTGTAACTGTTAGAACATTCCCACACCCAGCTGACAGGGGCCACTTCCGCCGGCATTCCCCTGGCAGATGGGCTGCTCCTGAGGACGAGGAGGAGCAACATGATGCAAAAGCAAACTCTGAACCTAGTGTCAAGCAGACATCAATCAGCTTAAAACAAGGCGATGCCACTGTCCTTGTTTGCTTAAATGTCCTTGTTTCTAACGTGATGGAACTCGTGGAGTGGCTTAAAGTAGGTCAGTGGTCCACGCACGGACAAATGCCTGGACAAGGCCTGATAGTGTCTCCCCAGCAGTTGTAGTTGGGAGATAAGCTTCCTCAAACTCCAGTGTCACAAAAGGTCACAGGATCCACCTCGGCTGCTTCTACAGAGAAATGTGAGCAGATACGTGGGCACCTTGAAAGGAGATCCTATTCAATTGCCCTGTGGGCAAAATATTCCACAGTTGCCATGAGAAGATATAAAAACACACACCAAACAAACAGGATTACCTCAATTTAGAAGCAAAAGGCATGGGGGGGGGGGTCGCGGAAGGATGCTGAGAGCCAGGGAGAGGCGTTGCTGGGAATCTATTTCCAGGGGCTCTTAGCACCTGTTTGCAAGCACATCTCTCAAAATAGCATTAAGCAACAAGTTTCTAAAATGGAAAATCTAATGCTCCTTTTCCCTGGAAGTGCTTTGTCATGGCTGTTGCTCTTTGCCCAAGAAATCATTTCAAAAGAGCCCGCAGGATAAAGCAGAGCGACTGTTAACATGTCTGCAGCTCTGGCTGCAGCAGCAGACCCCACAGGGGTGCGATGCGATGCGGCAGAGGCTGGAGCTGGGCGCCCCTGGGCCCCACCTCCTCCGGGAGCACTCACCATCAGCAGGCTGAGCGCGGAGTCTGGCACCAGCTGCACTGCCATGGTCTCCGATTCCCATGCACAAACACTTCTGCACAGTCAGTCCGCCTGGGCCCTGGGTGACTGCAAAGCATCCACAAATACCTGCCAAAGACCAGCCACAAATCCAGACTCAGTGCGCAAAAGGCTCAAGATGAAGACAGGCCACGTTTCACATGGGGTGGGGGAGGTCAGGGGGATGTTGGGAAGAAGGGGTGGGAACTGGGCTTAGGAAAGAAAAAAGAGGAGGAAAGCTGCAGGTTATTTAAAGGTGAGCCCTGCCTCGCTGAGCTAAGCTGCACAAGCACAGAAACCACATCAAACACAAACATAAAATCCTAGAACACAGAATATTTAACTGATATCTTAGCCTACGCAGCAACTCTTCTGTTAACTGACAATTAAAATAAAACATTCCCCACTGCAGATAAATCATTCAGCCCCCCACCCCCACCCCCTTCTCTGCATCTCTAAGCAATTCTGCTGCATAAACATGCTGAATGTCACAACCTACCGCTTGCAATCTGGTCAGTCTTCTCTCCTGCAGAAAGGTGTGTCCCTTTTGCAAAATCAAGTATCTGGGAGTCAGGGAGACGAGTCTGACCACAGCACCAGGCGGTCACTGGAGATCAGCAAATGCCCTCATTATAACTGAGTGGGAAGTCAGTTATGAACTGACCCCTTTCACCATCCCCCAAATCTACTTTTCTTCCCCAAGTGGCCTGGCAAGCTTAGTTCCCGGTGGGGCTAATATACTTCCAAGGAACATGTGATTACACTGCCTGTTCTGTTAGCGTTCAGATCTCCCTGCCTGCACCACATGCACGCAGAAGACAGACACCCTCTACCTCTCTCCCTCCCTTCCTCCCGCCCTTTCTCCCTCCCATCCCTTCCCTCCCATCTCTCCACCAGGCTGCCTGTTAGGAATTTTGAAGGAGCCTCTCTAGCTCAGGGAGGCTAATTTGTAGCCAGGGACACTGCTTAACACAAAAAGGCAAATTAGCCTTGAAAATCATATCATGCAGCATTTTCCTTGGAAGATGTCAATAGAGAAAAAAATAGAAGTCTGCCCTGTCTTGTTACTCAGTGAGTGGCTCAAAAGACTTCCTAGAGTCAAATATTTAAGAAAATGAAAGCATCTTGTGTATGAGCACTGCCAAGCTTCTATCTTTTTATGGAGTCTCCTCAGTCAACTAAAAATAGCCATTACTAATACTTACAGTAATAATTTTTCATGTCTGTTTCTGATTTCTTCTTTTACTCACCTGCTTTAATGACTCCAAAAATTTCTTGAAATGAACTAGACATTATGAAATGTAGAAACCAACTTTCTAAATAGAAACCAGGGGGAAGAAATTAATGGGCTTTAAATGTTGGTATGGACAAATATAGGTTTTGTCAAGACATAACTTATGCTTTTAAAAGCATTTATTTGATCACCACAGAGCTTGGCACAACCTAACTGCTCAAAGGTATTCATTCATTAGTTGAATGAAAAGAGTCCTCTCTCACTGTTTATCCTGTGGTGGAGGTCCATGTTATAGAGTTGAATTCTAATGCCCTTGACCTCAGGAAGCTCTGAGGATCACTCCCTACTCCCAGGTGCTGGAAAGTCATGGCAAGATCAGACTCACGTGAATATGGCCTTATATTGAGCAAATCAGAACATTTTGCACTAGGTGGTGAGTTTCATAAAAGAATTTTTAAAAATTAATAATTTAAGGAACATATCTATAGCATTAACTTAACTTGACAGATAGTTTTCTTTCTTTTTTTATTAATTAAATCTTTATTGTTCAGATTATTACATTTGTTCCTCTTTTTTTCCCCCATCACTCCCCTCCACCCAGTTCCCACCCGACTCTCCTCCCTCACTCCGCATCCACTGTCCTCATCCATAGGTGCACGATTTTTGTCCAGTCTCTTCCCGCATCCCCCTCACCCCTTTCCCCCCCAAAATAGCCAGTCCATTCCCTTTCTATGCCCCTGATTCTATTATAATCACCAGTTCATTCTGTTCATCAGATTATTCACTTGATTTTCAGATTCACTTGTTGATAGATGGGTATTTGTTGTTTATAATTTGTATCTTTACCTTTTTCTTTTTCTTCCTCTTCTTAAAGGATACCTTTCAGCATTTCATATAATACTGGTTTGGTGGTGATGAACTCCTTTAGCTTTTCCTTATCTGTGAAGCTCTTTATCTGACCTTCAATTCTGAATGATAGCTTTGCTGGATAAAGTAATCTTGGTTGTAGGTTCTTGGCATTCATCACTTTGAATATTTCTTGTCACTCCCTTCTGGCCTGCAGTTTCTGTTGAGAAATCAGCTGACAGTTGTATGGGTACTCCTTTGTAGGTAACTGACTGTCTTTCTCTTGCTGCTTTTAGGATTCTCTCTTTGTGTTTTGCTCTTGGCATTTTAATTATGATGTGTCTTGGTGTGGTCCTCTTTGGATTCCTTTTCTTAGGGGTTCTCTGCGCTTCCTGGATTTGTAGGTCTATTTCTTTCACCAGGTAGGGGAAAGTTTTCTGTCATTATTTCTTCAAATAGGTTTTCAATATCTTGCTCTCTCTCATCTTCTGGCACCCCTATAATTCAGATGTTGGTACGCTTGAAGCTGTCCCAGAGGCTCCTTACACTACCTTCATATCTTTGGATTCTTTTTTCATTTTGCTTATCTGGTTGGGTGTTTTTTGCTTCTTTGTATTTCAAATTGTTGACTTGATTCTTGCAATCCTCTAGTCTGCTGTTGGGAGTCTGTATTAATATTCTTTATTTCAGTCAGTGTATGCTTAATTTCTAGTTGGTCCTTTATCACAACATCGAGGGTCTCATTAGATTTCTTTTAGATCTCATTAAGCTTATTGGCAGTTTCTAGAAAATTCTTGAAAAACCTTAAAAGTGTGGTTTTGAACTCTATATCCAGTAGTTTGCTTTCCTCCATTTCTGTCATTTGTGTCCTTTTTCTTTGTCTCCACATTTTTTATGCTTCCTTGTGTTGATAAAGTGGTTTCCTGTGCTGAGTATCCTCTAGGGCCCAGTGGTTCAGCCTACCCAATTACCTGAGGAGGACACTCTTGGTGCACCCCTTTGTGGTCTTTGTGCACAGTCTTGTTGTAGCTAAGCCTTGATTGTTGTAGGTATCATTGGGAGGAATTGACCTCCAGGCCAATTGGCTGTGAGAATCAGCTGTGTCTGCAGTTGGAGAACTTCTGTGCTGGAGACACCCCTCTGGGGCAAGACTTGCTTCGATGTGGCTTTGGTACTCACTGAGTCTGCCCCCTGAGTGTGTCCTTTATGGTTTCACAGAGCTGCAAACTGGATGGTCCCACTCTGACCTCTGGGTTTCTTGGCTCCTGGATCTCTAGGGAGGTGCTAATCTAGTCTTTGCCTGAGGCTGTCCAGCAAAAGCCTGCAGGGCTTGGGCGGAGCAGGTCCCATGGATCAACAGGGTGGGGCTAGCAGTTATGGCTGCTCTCAGTCCAGCCTTCAGAGGCTCTGCTTCTCAGTGTCCTGGTAATCTCTGCAAGCCCCTCCGAGAGAAAGCTGCCCTCTAGTTCCGACCAATGCCAGATAGTCCCACTTTT
>NW_006292337.1:428358-429452 GCF_000327345.1 Myotis davidii | reverse complement strand
GTGTTTACCTATGCCTCCATCTTGGTTTCTCCTATATTTATTTTTTTCACAGATAGGTTTCTAAATAGATTCAACTGATATTTGCTGAGTGCCTACTGCAGGCAGTACTCCATGATAAGCTTTGTAGAAGATTCAAAGCTAAGTAATACTCCGGCCCTCATGAGCTTTTTATCTCATAGATGCAGTAATACCAAAGACTTATTATGATACAAGACAATATATGATAAATGTTATATAAGTGGCCTGGCTGGTGTTGCTCAGTGGTTGAGTGTCAATCCATGAACCAAGAGGTCACTGGTTTGATTCCCAGTCAGGGCACATGCCCGGGTTTCAGATTTGACATGCAAGAAGCTGCCAATCAATGTTGATTTCTCTCTCATAGATGTCTCTCTCTCTCTTTCCTTTTCCCTTCTTTTCTCTCTAAAATCAACAAAAACATATTTTTAAAAAATGTTGATAAAGTGACTTAAAAACAAATAGTTTGGCCCTAGCCAGTTTGGCTCAGTGGATAGAGCGTTGGCCTGAGGACCATAGGGTCCCAGGTTTGATTCTGGTCAAGGGCACATACCTCAGTTGCAAGCTCCTCCCCAACCTGGGCCTTGGGTGGGGGTGTGCAGGAGGCAACCAATCGATATGTTTCTCTCACATTGATATTTCTCTCTGTCTTTCCCTCTCTCTTCGACTCTCTCTAAAAAAAAATCAATGGACAAATATCTTCCAGTGAGGATTTAAAAAGAACAAAAAATCAAACAAAAAACCAAAAAATAGCTTGGGCTGCACAGAGCAGGGAGAGTTTGCTTTTGGGTTCAAGGACATGGTAGTTTTTAAGCAGAACATCTTTTTTATGACTTCTGTTTTTTGTGTTTTTTTTAAAAATTCTACTTGAATACTTCGTGCTATTCAACTTGTGGATGTGGGCAGAGAGAGGATGCATCCTGCAGAGGGCTCAGCAGGAGCAGTACTTGGTGTGAAAAAGTCAGGACACGCTCAGGGTGGAGAGATAGACCTGAGAAACGTGTCAACCACTGATGTTAGGCCTCAGTACACCTGCCTTCATCTCTCTGTCCTCTGCTTGTAAAGCCTCCCCGAATCTT
>NW_006292337.1:423565-428221 GCF_000327345.1 Myotis davidii | reverse complement strand
TGAGTTTGCAGCAGACCTCACGTGTGAAGACATTATTGGGACGTGCAATCTCAGGGAAATAAGAGTGAAGGATCTGGGAAGCTACATCAGGGAAGAGATGAGAGTGGGTATGAGGTGGGACCTAGTCCTAGTTTGTTTGGCTCAGTGGATAGAGTGTCAGCCCACAGACTGAAGGGTCCCGGGTTCAATTCCAGTCAAGGGCATGTAACGGTTGCAGGTTCAATCCCCGGCCCCAGTTGGGGCATATGAGGGAGACAACCAATCGATTTGTTTCTCTCACATCAATGTTCCTCTTTCTATGTCTTCTCCTCTTTTCCACTCTCTCTAAAAATCAATAGAAAAATATTCTTGGGTGAGGATTAGCAAACAAAACACAAAGGTGGTGACCTGGCCATAGTACAGTTGCTCATTTGCAAAGAAGTGCTTCTAGGAGAGAGTATTTCAAGAAACAGTCCATTCAGGAGAGGAAGGGAGGGCTCGTTACCAGCCTGCTTCTGCTTTTTTGCTGACTCTTGTCAGTCAAATTGACTCCATAGGATGAACTCTCTTGCACTTCAGAGTCTTGTTACCAGCTCCTCCAGGCAACCGTGAATGGAAGGGCATGGCATCTGATCCCAGAAACAGAGGCAGACACCACAGCCTTTGCAGGTCAGCCAGACAGGACTCGGGCACTGGAGCTGCCAAGGTTTCTTGATCAGAACATGTTATGGAAATTGTCCCAAAGCCTGGCCCACACCCTGGAGGAGACGGGGACGGCCAGCAGTACTAGGAGTTGAAATAACAGTGGCAGGATAGCTAATCCCTGGGGCCAAACAAATCTGAAAGGTGCATAAATTGCGTCTGACAAAAGTGTGTATGTTTACATAACTTTCCTGATTTTTCCATTTGGGTATTTATATTAGCTTTGTTTGTACAACTTTAAGTTACTGTGTTTTTTAATGTTTGGGGTTTTTTTGGTATGACAGTTATTCACTTTTCTCTATTATCTGCTTACTAGAGAGTGAGCAACCTGATGTCAGAACTAGGTACCGTCTGTCTGTGTGCACTCCTGCAGCTGGGAGCATCAAGCTTAGAGAACAGTAGATGCTCATTAATATTAAATTGGGCACTAAGAGATGCCAAAATGTTAAGTACAACGAGATAGAGGCAAGGACAGCACCCAGGGCAGGGGTGCTGGGTAGAACATGGGCATCAGTAATGAAAAGTAGCATCTGACAGAGAAGGAGAGGTCAGAAAAGGAGGGAGTCTCAGAATTCTGGTGACAATGGTGGTTCCACAAAGATGCCTGGAGCTTTCAGTAGAGTTATGAACACATAAATCAAAGTGTGAACAATTGTGGAGACGTTTGTTAGGAAGAGGAGTTCATTAGTGTAAAATAGACTCTCGTCCAAAAACAAGAAACAATCCTGGAGATCTGAGCTCTCCCGGCCTTTTTGAAACTTTGTCCAAGAGCAATGGAGCTCACAGGACAGTGTGGGGACAGCAATCCTTTTCTCTAAGTAATAAATCCCATCCTTGCCTAACCTTACCTCCCAAGAAAATGACATAATTCCTTCCAAAAGCTCCTCAACTGAAGGGCAGTTCAATGTCATACCCATCAAAAGCCACTATAAATGAAGTCATTAAAAACTCCTTTTAATATGAAGCTGTTGTGAAGACATTGATCATTGGATCACTCCCACTTGCCTGTGTAAGTTGCTCCCCATAAGAAACATCTCTCAGAATTCAGTACAAGGAGAATGTCTGTCTTCCTTGGCAGCCTGTGTGCTGCCAGCGTCAGCCTCAGAGTCCCTGCTGTGCCTTTTTTACTGTGAAGACCTGGGTGCCTGTGCTGTCATTGGCTCTGTGACCCAGGGCAAGGGCCATAAAGGTGAAATCAAGTCAAACCAAATCGAATATTATTATACCTTTTGTTAAGCTGCACATAGTAGGCATTCAATAACTGTTAATGCCCCTTGTGTCTCCTTTTTATTCTAATAATAAAAATAAGGAACTAATCACAGTTGGCACATTTGGCTGCCAGAATACCCAAAGCCCAATTTTACTTTCATTTAAAGCAGCTATTATCAAGTTGGCATTACTGCTTCCTTGTTTTTTCTTAACCTTCTTTTCTTCCTTTTAATTCATAATGCAACACTCTTATTTAGTAGGCCTTTTTGTCAGTAAGCCATCTGAAATCCTTTTTTGGAAAGAGGTAGATCATAAATCATCCTTTAATGTATAAAGGTCTCAAATAAGTTTGGCACACTGTGGAATATTTTGTAGCTACTAAATGACAATTATGAAAACTATTTAGAAATATGAAAACGCTCTCTCTCAACTATAATGTTAATTTGACCATGAAATGATACATATACTCTAATTACAACCATGTAAATATTTGTATTTTAAGAGGATATGAGGGAACGTCTGCTTCCAGCCAAGAGTAATAGGGATAAATTTTACCCTCTCCACCAGAAACAAACAAACAAAAGGCAAAATATGTGAATCAATACTTTTCAAGACACTGAACATAGGACAACCAAGAACAATGATTCATAATAAGCCTTACAGTGTCCCAGACTATTGCATTAAGAGCATTTCCAGGCCACAGAACAGAGAGGGGAACCCAGGTGGGAAGAAGTACCTTTGTCAAATGGAGGAGACAGAGCCAAGAGTTAGCGGAGACCAGCAGGGGTAGAGTTCACAGGGCAGAGCACCAGACAGGAGACAAATAGGTACAGAGAGAGAGAACCTCAGAGACTTGTAAAAGGGCCCCCTTTGGGTATTTAGTTGAGTACTGACCACCACATGCCCAAGAGGAGACTATATGAATTGGGGAAAGAACTACCTAAACAAATTAGGAAGGTTGGTGATTGGTGCTCTCCCAGGGCCAGGAATAGTGCCTGTTTGCACCAGCCAGACTGCAAGGACTTGTGACACATGGTACATCGGGTAGGATGCTCAGAAGGCCCCTTCTCGTTATTGAGGAATAATTAGCCATAGAGTGATCACTCCCTGTGTCTTCCTAACAAATGTGAAAAGTAAGACCTGAGAGGATCAAACTGTTTCTAAATAACATAACTGTGTTCCAAAACAAAGTTAGAGTATTTAAGAAATGTGAAAATAGTCAGCATCCAACAAGGTAAAATTTACAATGTCTGCAATTACTAAGAACGGAAGTAGGAAAATATGAGCACTAAATACAAAACAACTTAATCAAAATCATCAAGAACTAACACAGATGTTAGAGTTAGCAGAAAAGAATACTAAAATAGTTATTATTATTTTATTCAATATGTTCAAAAGTTAAGTTGAGACATGAAAAATATAAAAAGAATCAATGTGAACTTCCAAAGATTAAAAACTATTCAAAAATAAAAAGGAAGAAAACACACATTTGTTGGGATTAATAAATATTAGACATTATAGCAGTAAAAAATTAGTGTATTTACAAACATAGAAACTATGCAAATTGAAATATAGAGATTTTAAAAATATTTAAATAAAACAAAATGAGCATATGTGAGCTGTGTGGCATCTTCAACCAGCCTAATACACATGTACTGTGTATCCCTGAACAAAGGGAGACACAAAATATATTTGAAAAATTAATGGCTACAGTTCCCCAAAACTATACACTGAATAAATTATATTCATGAAGAAAACTACACCAAGGTACATCATAATCAAATTGCTCAATATCAATGATAAAGAGAAAATGTTGACAACCACCATAGGGGGACAAATATATATCACATACAGAAGAACAAAGATAAGGATCATTATCGCTTATGAACAAGGATGAAAAACTCTAAACACAGCTATAGAAAACAAAATCCAACAATGTATTAAAAATATTTCATCTTGACCAGCCAGAGCTTATCATGGAAATGCAAGGTTGGTTTAACATTCTAAAGGCAGGGGAGGGTGGAGCTAAGGGGGAGAGATCAACCAAAGGACTTGTATGCATGCTTATAAGCATAACCAATGGATACAGACACGGGGGGGAGGAGGGGGAGGTGAGAGCATAAGTGGGGGGATGGGGAAACAATGGGGAAATAAGAACACATTTGTAATACCTTAGTCAATAAAGGAAAAAGAATTTCTAGAAATCTGCTGTACATTATGGTGCTTATAGTCAATTATATTGTATTACACACTTAAAATTCTTTAAATAAAAGATCTCATGTTAATTGTTTTGCCACAATAAAATAAAATGTAAAAAAGTTAAAATAATAATAATAATAAAATAAAAGTAACCAGGATAGTTCACCATAATAATGAACTAAAAATGAACAACAACAAAAAAGCATGGTCAGCTCAATAGACAGAAAAAACAAAAATAAAAATATTTAAAAATCAATATTTATTCCTAATTTTTAAAAATCTATGAAAAAGTATAGCTGTTATCATACTTAACTTAAAAGATCAAATGCTTTCCCCCTACAGTCAGAGCAAAGGTATCTACTTCTCTTAACATTATTATACTGGAGATTGTAGACAGTAAAATAAGACCAGAAAAGACATAAAATCTGTTCAAATTGGAAAAGAAAACAGTCTTTAGTCACAGCCAACCTGATCTTTCATGTAGAAATCTGATGCAATTTACAAAAAAAAAAGCTACTAAAACTAATATACAAATTTAGCAAAGTTGAAGGACACAAGAAATACTTT
>NW_006292337.1:419015-423502 GCF_000327345.1 Myotis davidii | reverse complement strand
ACGCATTTCAAAAAAGTTTTATAAGCAGACTAGAGGCCTGATGCACAAAATTCATGCACGGGGCAGGGGGTCCCTCAGGCCGGTCTGCACCCTCTCATAATCTGGGACCCACTCACGGGATGTCCAACTGTCAGTTCAGGTCCAATCCCACATCCCTCTCGCAATCTGAACTGCTGGCTCCTAACCACTTGCCTGCCTGCCTGATTGCCCCTAACCACTCTGCCTGCCTGCATCATCGCCCCTAACCACTCTGCGTTCCTGCCTGATGCCTGATGCCCCTAACTGCTCACTTGCCTTCCTGATTGCCCCTACCCCCTCTGCCTGCCTGCCTGATCATCTCTAACCGCCTCTGTCTCGGCCCCCACCGCAGCAGCTTCATCCGGAAGGACGTCCAGAAGGTCATTTGGCTGTCCAGTTTAATTAGCATATTACACTTTTATTATTATAGGTAGTAATCAAACAGTGTTGTGTTATCATAAATAGCTCAATAAATAGAGTTGAGAAAGTGATCCAAACATATATAGACAACTAATTTTGATAAAAGTACAAAGGTAATTCAGTAGAGAAAGAATAGTGTTTCCAACAAATGGTGCTAGAGCAATGGGATATCCACATGCAAAGCATGAACTTCAATCAAGCTTTACAACATATATAAAATTTAATAAACTATTTGATTATAAACCTAATTGTAAAACCTAAAACTATATAAGACTTATAAATGAAGCACAGGGGAGAATTCTTATGACTTCGAGTAAACAAAAATATCTCAAATATGCTACCCAAATCATAATCTATAGAAGAAAATTTCAAAAATTTGGCTGTATTAAAATTAAAATTTCTATTATTTGAAAAACACCATCGAGAGAATAAAAACACAACCAATGGAAAAATAGCAAATATCCTCAAAACATATTTTTGGCATAGGTATTGTATCCAGAACACATATGGCTTCCCCATACTCAATAATAAGAAAACAAACAACCTGATGAAAAATGTATAAAATATTTGAACACACATTTCACCAAAAAATATATGTATGACAAGCAAGAAAATGAAAGGGTACCTGAGATGATTACTAGTAATCATTAGGAAAAATGCAAATTAAAATCAGAGACACCACAACACACCTATTAGATGGTCACAGTTAAAAAGACTGACCATACCAAGTGTTATGGACCAGCTGCTGATCCCAGAAAGATGGCTCACCCCTCCAGCATCTGCCCCTGCCAAGCCCCTCACTAAGAGCTGCTGCCTAACAGGAATGCACAGGGATCCAGAGTGAATGACTGCCCCATAAGGCCTGTATTAGACCAAGTTTCCAGGGCACTCTCCCTAATGCCATTTCAGAGGCCCGGCCCAGATCCTGCCCATTTGCTACAGCCCAGACCCAGGCTCAGATGACAGGCCTCTAGGGGTCTGCTCCTCCAAAGTAGAACAGCCTCTGATTGCCCCACCCCTGGCCACCCCCAGGCCTTTCAGGGGGTTATAGATGCCTATCATCAACAGACAGTCTTTGCAGCTCTAAACCAGAGAAAAGACCCCACTGGTATTCCATATTGTACAAAGGGTACCTGGTACCTACAGCCTTCCTCTGCTACAAGTTGGCTGGGGTGGTGGGATCCCATACTTGGCATCTGTCTGCCTTTGTCCTCTGCCCAGCAGTCCAGTTCTACAAGAGACTCCGGCCTGGGTCAACTTCCCAGCCCCATCCGCTCCAGGACACCCCTACACCCCTGTTCTAAGGGCCCACAGAATAGAGGCACCAATAGACTTAGTGCTTTCACCACCCAGTTGCAAAATGAAATGAGCAATACTGCTTAAGGAAGTCAAAGTATAGGAAGTGGGTAAATCAGTACATTTCTTATAACACCCAAACACTTTCAATTAATCCATTTATATATGTAGAGGTTTACATTAATTCCTTTTTAAATTAAAACATAGTTAATATACAACATTATATTAGTTCAGGTGTACAAACTAGTTATTTAACATTTATGTACCTAACAAAGTGATCACGTAATAAGTCTAGTAACTACCCAACACCATATAAGGTTATTGTAATACTAGAAACTCAGTGCACAAAATTTGCACACTGCGGGGGGGGGGTCCTCTCAGCCCAGCCTGCACCCTCTTGCAGTCCAGAAGCCCTCAGGGGGTGTCCAGGGAGCCGGCCTAAGCCAGCAGTCAGACATCCTTAGTGCTGCCAGATCTTAGCTATTGTAAATTGCACTTCTATGAATATAGGGTGCATACGTTCTTTCTGATTGGTGTTTCAGATTTCTTAGGATACAGTCCTAGAAGTGGGATCACTGGGTCAAATGGCAGATCCATATTTAATTTTTTGAGGAAACTCCATACTGTTTTCCAGAATGGCTGCACCAGTCTGCATTCCCACCAACAGTGTACTAGGGTTCCCTTTTCTCCGCATCCTTGCCAGCACTTGTCATTTGTTGATCTGTTAATGGTAGCTATTCTGACAGGTGTGAGGTGATACCACATTGTCATTTTAAATTGCATCTTTCTGATGATCAGTTTTCATTAAGCATTTTTTCATATGTCTCTTGGCCATCTGTATGTCCACTTTGGAGAAGTGTCTATTTAGGTCCTTTGCCCATTTTTGAATTGGATAGTTTGTTTTCCTTTTAAGTTGTATGAGTTCCTTATATATTTTGGATATCAACCCTTACTGTATGTATCATTGCCAAGTAAGTGCTCACATACAGTGGACTCCCTTTTCATTTAGTTGGTGGTTTCTATTGCAATACAGAAGCTTTTAATTTTGATACTAGAAGGCCGGTGCACAAAAATTTGTGCACTTGGTGAGGGGGGGGTCCCTCAGCCCAGCCTATGCCCTCTTGCAGCCTGAGACCCCTCAGGGGATGACCACCTGCTGGCTTAGGCCCGCTCTCTGGGGGATCGGGCCCAAGCTGGCAGTCAGACATCCCTCTGGCAGCCTGGGAGCCCTCGAGGGATGTCCACTTGCCAGCAGGGAGCAGGTCTAAGCTGCAGTCAGACATCCTTAGCGCCGCGGAGGAGGCGGGAGAGGCTACCACCACCACCGCTGTACTGGCAGCCATCAGCCTGGCTGTGGCTGAGCAGAGCTCCCCCTGTGGAAGCGCACTGACCACCAGGGGGCAGCTCCTGCATTGAGCATCTGACCTCTGGTGGTCAGTGTTTGTCATAGTGACCAGTCATTCCCAGTCATGCTGCTGTTAGGGCCAATTTGCATAGTACCCTTTTATTATATAGGATAGAGGCCTGGTGCATGGGTGGGGGCCAGCTAGTTTGCCCTGAAGGGTGTCCCGGATCAGGGTGTGGGTCCTGCTGGGGTGCCTGGCCAGCCTGAGTAAGGGGCTAGTAGGTGTTTGCAGGCTGGTCACACCCCCTTCAGGGTGGGGGTCCCCACTGGAGTGCCTGGCCAGCCTGGGTGAGGGGCTGAGGGCTGTTTGCAGGCTGGCCACATCCCCTTTAGGGTGGGGAGGTCCCCACTGGGGTGCCTGGCCAGTCTGGGTGAGGGGCTGAGGGCTGTTTTCAGGTTGGCCAACCCCCCTGGCGACGGAAGCTTCCAGGCTCTCCTTTTTTTCTTCTTCTTTTTTTTTAATTCTGGGATTTATTTACCTTCTATAATTGAAACTTTGTTGTTTTGAGTGGAGCTCAGAGCCTGACACAGCAAGGGGGAAGCTTGGCTTCCTCCATCATTGGGGCAACCAAGCCTCCTGCTTGGTCCAGCTCCGTGGCTGCCAGTGGCCATCTTGGTTGGGTTAATTTGCATATAGTCTCTCTGATTGGCTGGTGGGTGTGGCTTAAGGCAGCATAGCAAAAATATGGTCAATTTGCATGTTTGTCTTTTATTAGTGTAGATAGTCCAGCCGTGGGCAAACTATGGCCCACGGGCCAGATCCGGCCCGTTTGAAATGAATAAAACTAAAAAAAAAAAAAAGACCATACCCTTTTATGTAATGTTATTTACTTTGAATTTATATTAGTTCACACAAACACTCCATCCATTCTTTTGTTCCGGCCCTCCAGTCCAGTTTAAGAACCCATTGTGGCCCTCGAGTCAAAAAGTTTGCCCACCCGTGAGATAGTCCCATTTGTTTATTTTCTCCTTAGTTTCTTTTGCCCCAGGAGATGTATCTGCAAAAATATTGCTACAATAGAAGGCTGAGATTTTGCTGCTTATGGTTTCTTCTAAGATTTTTATGGTTGCACGACTTGCATTTAAGTATTTCTTCCTTTTTGAGTTTATTCTTGTGTATGGTGTAAGTTGATGGTCTAGTTTCAATTTTTTTGCATGTATCTGACCAATTTTCCCAACACCATTTATTGAAGAGACTGTCTTGACTCCATTGTATGCTCTTGCCTCCTTTGTCAAATATTAATTGAGCATAATGGCTTGGGTTGATCTCTGGGTTTTATGGTCTATTCCATTGGTCTATATGTCTAGTTTTGTGCCAGTACTAGGCAGCTTTGAGAACAGTGGATCT
>NW_006292337.1:412536-419005 GCF_000327345.1 Myotis davidii | reverse complement strand
GCTTAGAGTGGCTTTGTGGTATAACTTGATATGTAATATTCTGATCCCTCCAACTTTGTTCTTCTTTCTCAAGATTGCTGCAACTATTTGGGCCCTTTTTTGTTTTCATATGAATTTTTGGAGTGTTGTTCTAGGTCTGTGAAATATGCTGTTGGTATTTTAATAGGGATTGCATTGAATCTATAGATTGCTTTTGTTAGTATAGACATGTTAATTATGTTTATTCTACCATTCCATGAACATGGCATAATCTTCCAGTTGTTTATATCTTCCTCTATTTCTTTTTTCAACATCCTCTAGTTTTCTACATACAACTCCTTTACTACCTTGGTTAAGTTTATTCCCAAGTATCTTAATTGGGGCTTAAGTATATTTTTTCTTTTGTGTGTGTACAGACACATACAAATATTTGTCTATTGGAGACTTTATATGTTTTATCAATTGCATTAGTAGATTTGTAAAATTTCAGAAACTCTAAAGAATATTTAATAACACTGCCCATGTGACACTTGCACTTTCTGTAAGTACTTAAAATTTTTCTTTATTTTGCTACTATTTTGTCTTTGCTTCATTTTAATTGTACAAATGTTTGGATTTATTATATACCTTTGCCTATTTTTTCTTTATAATTTCTTGAATTATTGAAAATGTTTTTTCCCTTTGTATAAATAAATTCTTCGTATATAATTTCATTTTCTACTTTAATTCTTTGAGATAAATTCATTTTTTGCCATATGGATATAAAGTTACCCTAGCAACATGTATGAAATAATTATGTTCCTTACAATTTTATTATATTCAATAGCCATATATTACATTTTTGTATGTATTTCAAGTCATTTATGCAAGCTCTATTTTATCTCAATGGTCTATATTTCTCTTTCTAATTCAGCATTACATTGATCAGTTCTTTTAAAAAAAACAGTCTATGTCATGAGATAATTATTACTTCTTCACTAATCCTTTAATATTTTTGCCTTTCTTCCCAAGTACACCATAAAATCAATTATTTTGCATTCTATACACTGCCCTGACATCATTGGTATTTTAACTGAATTTGTGTTAATATTACAAATTAAACCAGAAATAATTGCCACTTCCATTTGATCTTCCCATCAGGAGTAGGATACAGTTCTTTATGTATTCAAGCTTTTTTTTCCACCATTAAAATTTTGTAGGTTTTTGGATAGGTGTTATATAATACCCTCACACAAGTTTACTAAATACATAATTCAATTTTATGGCTATCATAAACCAAAAGTCTTTTATTATTATACTAGAGGCCCGGTGCATAAAATTTGTTCATGGGGGGAGGGTCCCTCAGCTCAGCCTGCGTCCCCTCGCAATCTGGGACCCCGCAGGGGATGTCCAACTGACAGTTTAGGCCCAATCTCACAGGATCAGGACTTAACCGTCAGTCGGACATTCCTCTCGCAATCCCTGACCGCTGGCTCCTAACCACTCGCCTGCCTGCCTGCCTGCCTGCCTGCCTGATAACCCCTAACCACTAGCCTTCCTGCCTGATCGTCCCTAACCACTCACCTGCCTCATCATCACCCCTAACTTTGGGACAGCTGGCTCCTAACTGCTCGCCTGCCTGCCTCATCACCCCTAACCACCTCTGCCTTGGTCCCCACCACTGCAGCTTTCTGTGGAAGGACATCCGGAATGACTTCTGGAAGGTTGTTCGGCTGTCCGGTCTAATTAGCATGTTACACTTTTATTATTATAGATTAGCTGGGTAATACATTTAAATATATTTTATTGATTTTTTGCAGAGAGGAAGGGAGAGGAATAGAGAGTTAGAAACATCGATGAGAGAGAAACATTGATCAGCTGCCTCCTGCACGCCCCCTACTGGGGGTGTGCCTGCAACCAAGGTACATGCCCTTGACCAGAATCAAACCTGGGACCCTTCAGTCCGCAGGCCGATGCTCTATCCACTGAGCCAAACCAGTTAGGGCTAACTGATAATAAAAGCATTTGAGTGTAGGACTGATTTGAGTTATTCTATCCTTTGACCAGCAGGTTTTTTTCCACTGTCCTATTATCTCTAATAGTTTTTGGTTGATTACTTTAGCTCTTTTAGGTGTATAACCATAGTTTTCTAATGGAGTTCCTTTTAAACCTTATTTATATTTTGTACTTCATTATATGTACAGCAAAATATAAATCTCTACAAAATAGTCATTATGAAAACCATTCCATCCTTCCTGCTGCTCATGCCAAAAAGAAACGCATATCTGCATTTCATCTATCAGCACAATGGTTCTACCTTCCAAATACATCCAGCATCCCACCCTTTCTCACCATCCCACTCCACCACCCTGTTCTTGGCCACCACCCCCTATCACGTGGATTATTGCACCTCCTAATCACAATCCAAAGGAGAAGCCAGAGTAATTTTGAGAACTTAGATCAGATATTGTCACACTTCTGCTCAAAACCCTCTGAAGTTCTGATAGCTCCTTACAAAGCCCTGTATGATGTGCCTCCATTTGTGTAACTTGCTACTCTACTCCTCACTAATTTCTTTCCAGCTACGGAAAACTGCAGTTTCGTGAGCATATCAAATATTCTTGCCTCGGGGCCCTTGTACTTGTTTCTCCCAATTCCTAGAAAGCTTTTCCTCAGGTATCTGCATGGCTCATCCCCTCACCTCCTCCAAGAGTTCTATCATATGTCAAGTTCTCAGCCAGGCCCTCTCCGACTCCTCTATTTAAAATTACCTTCTCCTCTCTGTGCTCCTTAAGCCTTTTCTGTTTCATTTTTCTCCATTGCACTTTTTGTCATCTGATATTCTTTATACAGTCATCCCCCCTTACCTATTCAGTACTATCTCTGCTTTCAGGCATCCCCTGGGGGTCTTGGAATATATACTGAACCCTACATATACTATGTTTTGTTTTCTATACATACATATCTATGGTAAAGTTTAATTTATACATTAGGCCATTTCACAGATAAATTAGTTATTACCATAGATCTCAGCAACCTCAAAATATGATTTTCTTTTCTTATTAAGTTGAGAACTTTTCATCTTTTCACTTAAAGGAAACACTTTATGGTTTCTCTTCAGCATATCAGAACCACCAGCATTACTAGTCTTGTGCTTTGAGGACATTATTAAATAAAAAAGGGATTATTGAACACAAGCACTGTGATGCCTCGACAGTCAATCAGATAACCAAGATGGCAACTGAGTGACAAATGGGCAGGATTGAGAACTGGGCAGAGATGCTGGACAAAAGGATGATTCATGTCCCTCATTGGGGTTTCAACTTTCAAGATTTCAACACTCAACTCAGAACAGCATACAATTTGAAACTTATGAATTGATTACTTCTGAAAGTTTCCACTTAGTATTTTTGGACTGTGGTTGACTGTGGGTAACTGAAACCATGGACAGAGAAACTGTGGATAAGGGAGAAATACTGGATGAATTTATTTTTAATCTGCCTGCTTACCTCCTTCTTACACCCTACTTCCACACAAAACTAAAATATAAGCTTCAGAGAGCAAGAATTCCTGTCTGTTTTGCTCATTACTGTATCTTTAGCATTAGAAATAGATGCTAAATATTGTTTTGTAGCAGGTTGAGGGTGACTCACTCCAAACATATCTAAATTCAGTATGATTTTTATCTACATATTAATGGGCTTTCTTTATCATAATAAGAAAGAATATTTTTATTCCTTTTTCCATATGTTTGATTAGGAATTAATGTTGAATTTTATTAAACAATTCATCAGTCAGGTGTAATTTTATGTACTATGCCATCATAGAGTGGGTTAATGTATTTCACTAAACATTTTCCCCTTAAATGATTAAATAAAATTAATCTCCAGGAATTAATGAAGATATTGAAGATATTTTTTCACTGGGCTTATTGCCTTCTCATGGATACAGGCCAATGGCTGTTTCACTAGAGAGCAAAGAAGAGGAAATTCTAATGATTTAGCTAGCATGAAAAATAAACAAGATGAGGAGAAAATGCTTTGTTAACATATTTCAAATTGACCCCTGTGAATGTCTTATTTGTTTGTATATATTACATTGATTAATTACTGTGCCTGGGTTAGTTGATGGGAATTCCAGTTATCAACAACCACTTACTTCTATGTATACAGTGTTTCATAGTCATATTACTATATCCCATGAGTTGTAATTTCTTTTAATCTCCTTGATTATCCAACTCTTTTACCAACATATGGCACTTTCCCTAGTCCCTACTATTTCCTACAAATAATAGGCCCACAGGTAAGAAGTAATGTAGCTTTTAATTCTAACATATGTATCTATGATATCAGCACAAGAAGTGTTAGAATATTATAATGAATAAATTATATTAACATTTGTCTTTCAGTGGCAAAAGTCTGGGGTTTACTTCTATTTAAAACAGTATAGAATTCTGAATACTTAGTGATAACTTTTGTGTTGTTTTTACACTTTCAGATATTTGACAATCAAATGAAATTTTAACCTGGTCAGAAATTCACACATTTAATCAATTTTCAGTAGTTTTGGTTCATTCCATGCCTATGCAATCTCTCACTACCCAAAATGAACGTTATGGTCATAATTTGTTTCAGGTAAAAAGCTGTGTTCCTGACAGGTAGCACATGAATAAATTCCTTTATCATATTTTAAATATGCAGTGCAAATTTGGCATTTAAAAGAATGCTAGACATGATCAACACTACCTGAGGCAGGTAATTAAGGTCAATATCAACAGTGATGTCAGCCAATAGTACCCTAGATATGTTGTAATGAAAATGGCACATTAGTTATAGGTTCTTCCTCCTCAAATCCCATAACTTCAGTTTACTCATGACAAAAGCATCAGACAAATCCAATTGAGGGTTATTCTAGAAAATACCTGACTAGTGCATCTTAAAACTATTAGTCATCAAAAACTATGGAAGTCAGCAAAAACTGCCACAGCCCAGAGAAGCCTAAGGAGACATGACAATGTAATGGTATCCTGATGGCAGCCTGAAACAGACAGTGGACATTAGAGAAAAACTGAGGAAATCTGAATGAAGTGTGGACTTCAGCTACAGTTGTGTCAATATTGTTTCATTAATTTTGGCAAATGCACCACAGTAATATAAGCTGTCAATAATAGGGAAAACTGTTGTGAGCTATCTTCTTGATATTTTTGTAAATCTAAATGTTCTAAAATTAAAAGTTTATTTTAAAATGAAACTTTAATAAAAATGTATAGCCCTAACCAGTTTGGCTCAGTGGATATAGTGTCGGCCTCTGGACTGAAGGGTCCCAGGTTCAATTCCAGTCAAGGGCATATACCTTGGTGGCAGGCACATCCCCAGTAGGGGGTGTGCAGGAGGCAGCTGATCGATGTTTCCAACTCTCTATCCCTCTCCCTTCCTCTCTATAAAAAGCAATAATATATTCTTTTTTAAAAAAATAAAAATTTATTAAATGTTTATAAACTTAAAATTATAAAATACAAATATGATAAAATTTATGCAATAAAACATTGTTTAAATTTAGCCAAAATATTAATTATTATTGGGACTTGTTTTTATAATTCATGATGAAAAGAGTTCCAAACCTGTTTGTGAAAAATTCAGTAAGATACTTTACAGGTAATGGTAATGTAGGTTCAGGTATGCTTTTCTTTCAATGTTTTGAAGATTTGATGTAATTTTTGGCTTGAATTATCAAGAAGATTATCTTAATATTCCATGTAGCTTATGTTGTGAAAGTAGCCTATAAAAATCCAAGTAAATGAGGTAGCAACACTGGTTCTAACAGTAAATAAGAAGCAGATATGGATCCAACTTTTCAAAAAAGCTATGATAAATATTTTTTCAAAACTCTTTGTAAAAGATGATCTCTTTGTAAAATATATGACCATGAAATTTTTCTCTTTGAAAATCTTGATTTTCATGCACTGCATTTACTTAAAACAGTGCATACTTACTTCTACTAACAGTACCCTATGCCGTATATCCAGGGGTGTCAAACCAAAGATCACCCTAGGAGCCAGGTGTGAGCAGACAAGTAACAACCATAAAGATATGTGTTCATCAAAAGACAATTGGATAAAGAAGATATGGTACATCCTATATAATAAAAGTCTAATATGCAAATTAACCGAATGGCAGAACAACTGGTCGCTATGACACTCACTGACCAGCAGGGGGGCAGATGCTCAATGCAGGATCTGCCCCCTGGTGGTCAGTGCGCTACCACAGAGGGAGTGCCACTCAGCCAGAAGCCGGGCTCACAGTTGGAGAGCACAGCAGCAGTGGTAGGAGCCCCTCCCTCCTCTGAAGCAACACTAAGGATGTCCAACTAATGGCTTAGGCCTGCTCCCTGATGTAAGCCGTCAGTCGAACATCCTCCAAGGGCTCCCAGACTGCAAGAGGGTGCAGATCAGACTGAGGGATGAGGGACTCCCACCCGCTGAGTTCACAAATTTCGTGCACCGAGCCCTTCT
>NW_006292337.1:401385-411676 GCF_000327345.1 Myotis davidii | reverse complement strand
GCTACTTCTGGGAATATATCTTAAGAAACCCAAAACACTAATTCGAAAGAATATATTTGCACCTCTATGTTCATTGCAGTGTTATTTACAAAAGCCAAGAAATGGAAGTAACCCAAGTGCCCATCAATCAACAGGTGGATAATACTGTGGTACACACATACAATGGAATATTACTCATCCATAAAAAAAAGAATGAAATCTTACCATTTGCAATAATATGGATGTGGCTAGAGGGCATTATACTAAGAAAAATAAGTCGGCCAGAGAAAGAGAAATATCATATGATTTCACTTAAATGTGGAATCTAAAGAACAAAATAAACTATCAAAACAGAAACATTCAGAGAACAAACTGACAGTTGCCAGATGGGACAAGTCTTGGTGGGGGTTGAAAAATATGAAGGGATTAAGAAGTAATTAGTGCTCAGCTGGTATGGAACAGTGGTTGAGCATCTACCTAAGAACCAGGTCATGGTTCAATTCCAGGTCAGGTTATATGCCCAGGTTGTGGGCTCAATCCCCAGTGTGGCGTGTGCAGAAGGTGTATAAAAAAGAATGAAATCTTACCATTTGCAATAATATGGATGTGGCTAGAGGGCATTATACTAAGAAAAATAAGTCGGCCAGAGAAAGAGAAATATCATATGATTTCACTTAAATGTGGAATCTAAAGAACAAAATAAACTATCAAAACAGAAACATTCAGAGAACAAACTGACAGTTGCCAGATGGGACAAGTCTTGGTGGGTAATCAAATATATATATATATATATATATTTAAAGTAATTGGCAATCCAAAACAGCCAAGGTCATGGACTGAGCCTTGTAAAGTACAGTATAAGGAATGAAGTCAATCTATTGTAATAACTATGTCTGGTGCCAGGTGGGTACTTGACTTATCATGGGGAACACTTCATAAATTACATAAATGTCTAACCACTATGCTGTACACCTGAAACTAATATTGAATGTCAACTATAACTGAAAATAGTCACATTTAAAAAAAGATCAGAGAGCTCTGGCCCTACTTGTGCAGTTGAAAGCAGTGCATCAGCCAGAAGGAAAAGTTCCTGCAACTTGACCATGAATAATAAATCCATCACCACCCCACAGGAGCTAACAGGATTGGTCAACAATTGGTCTATAAGGTCAACAAATTGAAGACATACAACCCAAAACATGAAGTCAGCATTTTTTATTTATCACCCTAAGCTAATGTCAAGACAAAATAGCCAAACAAAGATCTAGGAGAAGAGAAAGTTTTTGGTTTGTAAACTCAGCATTGCTGTGAATTTGAGTAAACATATCCCTAAACTGTGATTCCCTGTGTCTGTATCTTTCAGAGTGGACTTCTGATATTTCCCTCTCAGGAGAATCAAGAGCAAACATTCCATAGCAATGTGTTTAATATAAAAGAGGTGCAAAGTGGTTTGGCAATGAATGTCAGGAGTTATTACTAAAGGTCTAGCTTCTCTGACCATGAGCAAATCCACCAGACTTGCTACTTTAAAAAAATGTTTTTGTATTTTATATTATTTACTAATATAAAAAGATAGTGCCTGGCTGGCATGGCTCAGTGGTTGAGTGTCTACCTGTGAACCAGGAGGTCATGGTTCAATTCCCAGTCAGAGCACATGCCAGGTTGTGGGCTCGACCCCTGGTGTGGGGCATGCAGGAAGTGGCCAATCGATGATTCTCTCTCATCATTGATGTTTCTATCTCTCTCTCCCTCTCCCTTACTCTCTGAAATCAATAAAAATATATTTTTAAAAAGATAGCAATATTGGCATTTCATATTTAGCATTTTGTTATGATATTTCTATTAAAGTTTTCAGGAAGAAATTCATTAGAAAAATAAAATATTAAAGGGGAAATGTTAATAAATTAACCATATGCTATGTAGAAAAATTTTCCATTCCAGAATGTTCAAAAACTAAAATTATTCAAATAATGTAGTACAGAAAGCAGAGAGAAATTAACCTAAAAATATATTTTAAAATGCAAGAGAAATGGTGTCATGTAGCTCTCCTTTCTCTCCTAAATATTATTATACTGTTTTATAAACTACTTGCCATTAAGTGCCTTAATTCCATTTTTGTTACTTGTTCTTCACAATAATTCCCATCTTAGCAATGATTTCTCCCATGGCTGTATGTGGTCAAGTCCAGCGTTAACATGAAATTTAAATATTGTGTTTCTACTAGAGAAATAGTCAAACCAGCTGTTGGTAGCCCACATCTCATTCCTCTTTTTGGTTGCTAACAAGAGGGGCCTAGGACACCCGGGGCTGGCCCCAGCACAAACACGAAAGACAGTTGAGGAGAGGAGAAAAAAATGATGGAGATATCTTCACGCCCGATATCTCTGGGTCCCTCTGCAGGTGATTTTTGCTAGAATCAAAGCTAAAAAAAAAAAAAAGAATGAATTATGTAATGTCCACAGGTCAATTCCCTCCCCCTGTTAGGTTTCCCAAATGGAAATAATGAGACCCTGGGGAAAAAATGCAGAGAATAGTCAATATAAAATAAATACCAAATGTCCAAAGGGTTAACAACCAGCTGGTAAATTTCAGACTCCTCTAGCCATCTATTGTGAAATAGTCTTAACCATGCAGTTATGTTAAATATTAATGCTCCTATATGCCATTTCTTCACATAAAATGAGAGAAAAATATGTAAATGTTGGGAATTCCACTTTAATTAGTAGAGCTTTGTCCTTTTCATGTGTAGCTGCTGTTGGGGATAGGTGTTGAGTATATAGATGAAATGCAGTTATGATTAAGACTAATTGTACATATGATCTATTCATCTCTCTCATTTTCTACCAAAGTGACAAAAGAAGTCTCATTATGTACCAATTATCTGCTCATTAGATCCCTATGAAACCATTCCCAGGCTTGCACACTTTTAAAAGAGTTTAAAGTTCTTTTAGAACTTGCAAATAGACAGCACTGCCAAGTCTCAAAGTCCATTCCAAAGATTTCATTTACATATTGAGTTATGCAGCTGCTGCTTCCCAGAGCAACATAGCCCCTCTTAGTGGGGAGAGGATGGAAGAGCTCTGAGTGAGGGTGTCTGCTGGTCAGGTAGTGGACTGGCTCACTATCCAGGACAAATCTCTTGCTACCACTTTAAACAAGAAGCAGGAGGCAGTACTGCTGAGTCATCAATCCTGGCTGGTAGTGTAGACATTCAGACAGCATCATTTTTGCTTCCGCAGCAACCAGTGCTATGCTAAGACCCCTTGTTATTCCCTGAACCCAAATCCAACTCCTTAATCCAAATTTGAAAAGAAACACTGGCCTGAGGCCCAGAGCCCAAAGGTCCAGAACCATTGATAGCCTGGTAGACTTTTAACAAGGGGCTTATTTGAAATGTAATATAATAATTGATTTCTATTTTTTATTCACTCCCTTTTGGTTGGCATGAATTGCTGTAGTGACACAGAAATTCTAGGGGAATATACAGTGGGCAGCAGGTGTAAGTAGTTGGAATATCTGTAATGTGGTTGGGACCAATGACCTGACATGAAAGCGATCTGTTATGCTGCTTAACTTTCTCAGTTTCCTAGGTGGTCGGTGCAATGGCATCTTAAAATGGGAACAAATCTATGAGGCAGGGCCCGCGAGAGGGTGCACTCAAACTGAATTCAAAAAGGTTCTGAAAGGAAGGAACGAGGCCTCTGGAGTGAGAGGGAGGCAGTGGAGCAAATGTCCAGCCTAACAGGTCAGACTGCCTGCTAACACCTCACCTCTGGACTTGGAGGTTCAAAAAACATAGTGAGAGGCTATCAATCCCAGAAGGAAAGTAGGGGAGGGTGGGGGTAAGGGGAAGAGATCAACCAAAGGACTTGTATACATGTATATAAACCAAACCAATGGACATGGACAACAGGGGGATGGGATTGTGAGTGTGAGGGGCAGGGCGGGGGAAGTTGGGGGTTAATGGGGGGGATGAGGACACATTTGTAATACCTTAACTAATAAAAACAAAACAAACAAAAAAAAACATAGTGAGGTTCCATAAACATGCATGTGAGGCCAGCTTTCAAATGTCAGTCAGGTCCTGTGTTCACAAGTTTGTATCCTATTGTGCTTTTGTAAACAGAGCCAACCCTAAAAATGTCATGTCCCCAGTGCTCTGGGACTATCACCCCTTGGACTCCACTGTTCTCTGGGTCCCTCTGCAGGTGATCAGCATCAGGACCCCTGCAGAAGCTCTTTCTGTGGAAACCCCTCCCTCCTTCCTGGGCTCCCTCCTTCCCCACTGTGTTATACCCTCTTAGGGCTCACATCCTGTTTTGCCCTGCAGTTACTTACGAATGTGCCTATGGAGCCAGGGTGTCCATTCTGCATCTTCATGTTCTCTTGCAGGACCCTGAAGATGCTGATACTCAATGAAGGTTTTTCAAAATCAATAAACACATAAAAAATGGACAACTCATAATTCAATAGAATCATTTCTAATAGAATTTCAATCTCTATGACACCTGAACATAGTAAAGAATGACTTTTTGTACCTCAAAGTCTTATCTTAGTAGTCTAATCAGCTTCTGCAGACATGCATAAGTTTACAAGTATTCTTTGAAAGGTATTTGAGAGCCCTAGCTGGTATGGCTCAGTGGATAGAGTGTTGGCCTGTGGGCTGAAGGCTCTCATGTTCAATTCCAGTCAAGTGCTGTACCTCTGTTGCAGGCTTGACCCCTGACCCAGTTAGGGCACTTGCAGGAGGCAACCAAACGATGTGTCTCTCACACATTGATGTTTCTCTCTTTCTCTCTCCCCCTCCCTTCCATTCTCTTTAAAAAAAAAAAAATCAATGGAAAAGTACCCTCCGGATTAACAAAAAAAAAAGGTTTTTGAGGGACATAACCCACAAAGAACTAAAATAACTCTTTGGTTCCTGGAACATAAAGCATAAACATCATTGATTTTCTTTCTTTTACATTAAAATCTGACATTTTATGAGTCATATTTTAAATCACAATACAGTACTCTTTGTCTTCGCCCAATACTAACTTGAATTTTTAGCAATTCAAGAAAGTTCTCAATCTTCCAGATTACCAGAATTATCACTAACTTTTAGTGACAATAAGCTCTTCCTGGATCCGCTTTGCTTACCTCTGGCATTGTGCCTTTCTTTCTTTTTCTTCTTTTTTAATCCTCACCCAAGGACATTTTTTCTATTGATTTTCAGAGAGAATGGAAGGGAGTGTAGAGGTGGAGAGAGAAAGAGAGAGAGAAACAATGATGTGAGAGAGACACATCTATTGGTTGCCTCTCGAATGTGTCTGAGGCCGGGGATTAAACCTGGAAAGCAAATATCCAGGTATGTACCCTTGACAGGGAATCAAATCCCCGCGACCTTTTGGTGTGCGGGCCAATGTTCTAACCACTGAGTGACACTGGCCAGAGCACATTGTGCTTTCTTTACCCTCATGATTCCTGTGCCAGTATAGACTCTTAATCTATTACTATGAATTATATATGGTTTCAAGTCCTTTTTATCAAAAAAGAAATTAGAGAAAATTATTTGTTTGGCTAAACTTTAATAAATGCAAATTGGCATATTCAATGCAAAGAAGAATTTTTCTGTCCTTGAGGAGGCTTCTTCTGCTTATTTATAAATGGGTTCTTGTTTGTAATTAAGTTTTAACACATGAACAAAATCTCTGCTTATATCAGCATTAAAATGATAAATTGATAGATATATATATATAGATGATAAACGGGCTGACATAAATACATATGAGTGGAAGGTTGAACATGAATTTGGATTTATATTATATATTCATATAGCTTAAAGGTAAAATGCCAATCAATCTTGGAAAATTTATTTCAGATGGTGAAATATGACTTAGACATGAAAAAATATATGAAAGGAGAGAAGGTTAACCAGAGAGAGATTACTCAGCCAGAAAGGGAAGCTTATATGAAGGACTGCAGAGGGAATGGTGATAAGCTCTGTAGGCAGATGAGTGAATGATGAAAAATGGGCTCAATGAGAGAAGTCAGAGCAAAACAGTGAATTTTAATCTTAATTATGTTGACTAACTCATTAAAGATCAGTGCCAGTGGGTTGGTAAGGATTCATTTACTATAGGCATGGCTTCATTCATTTTTCTAGTAGTTTTAAAAGAAATATTGTTTATATATAATGATATATACTCAAAATGGATAAATATAATTTATTTGCACACACAGAAACCCTCATAGGTTAGTAGTAAAATATATTTGTAACAAATATACACACACACATAAATAAATAGAGAGAGGGGAGGGGTATATTCTCACAGATACTCATATTGTAGATTTAGATCCATACTGCCAAAAGATAGAAAGCAATATTACAGAATAAACTAATTGAGAAATTAACCATTTTTTTATTATTCTGCTTTGTTTTTCCACCGAAGTTTTCTCACCACAAAATAATGTCTTTTCCCAGCACTTCTCCATTTAAAAAGACAGTCCAAGGCCTTTGAACCTGAGAAATCAAGACTTATCTTGCCTGAGAGGCACTAACAGATTTTGTTTGAAAGTGTAAGTTACTAAGTTACAAGTGACTTGTCTAAAAGAGGAGAATCTGAGAATTGGAAGAGAGGGAACTGGCCCAGCCCAATCTTGATTCCTCAGGACAAAAAGAAAGGAAGGGGAAGCGCAAAGGGATAGCACGTTATACAAGTGGTGGGGACATGCCCTCTGTGCCCAGCAGCTCCCTGGAGACAGAGGCTGGACATTAAGCCCACGGCTTGAGGAGCTGCAGCAAGCATCCCCTCTGACCAAGATGTGGTGGGGGGAAGACCTCTGCAAGGAGCTCCCTGCAGCTCTGCCAAGGCAGCTGGCTGGAGACCAGGCCAGCAAAAGTCCCTTGTAGCAGATGTAGCCATGGCAACACTGGTGTAGCTATCGGGATGCTTTGGTTGTAAGCAATGAAAAAGACACCAGTGATTAAAAGGACAAAGGGTGCCACAGAATCAAAGAGAAAACTGAAAAACCTGGTCTCCGAAAGGACAGAAATCAGGGCAGTTGAGGACAGCTAGAAAACCAGCACGCTTTCTGGGGCTCTGTTCTTAGGATGCTTTGGTTTCAAATCTTTTCTATTCAGGTTTAGAGTACTCAGCTCCAATTCAAACTCCCACAGAATTGAGTGTGACTGGCTTGGTGAATTGGATGCTCACCTTTTGGCCATTTCCCCTAAGCACTGTACACCTGAGGGGGGTCATTTCTCAAATGAACACAAGGGACTATTTGCCAAAAGAAGCAAACATGCTGGCAAAACCCCAGTGTTTATATAGGTAGAGAGCACTGTGAGCTAAGGCCCCTTCCAATTTTTCTGCGTAGTCACATTGAGCCAGGATTTTTATATGACCCAGTGTCATCAAGGGGAGCTTCTCAATGATTGATATTAAAATAATAGCATTAAAATAATAGCAACTGAGCCAGTTTTATCTTTAAGAATGTTTTCATTTTCTTTTTTATTTTCCTATTAATCCTCACCCGAGGATTTTTTTTTTCATTGATTTTTAAAGAGCGTGGAAGGAAGGAGGAGAGAGAGAAACATTGATGTGAGAGATACACATCAATTGGTTGCCTCCCACATACACCCCAATCAGGGCCAGGATGGAGCCTGCAACCAAGTATGTGCCCTTGACTAGAATTGAAGCCAGGACCCTTCAGTGTGCAGGCCGATGCTCTATCCACTGAGCCAAACTGGATAGGGCTGAGCTAGTTTTATCTTGATTTAGAAAAATGAGTCAATAAGATTTTTCTTGTGCCCAAGCATAGTGAAGTAAATTCATTCTAGCATGTTCAAGGGTAGTTGCTGGTGATTTTCCATTTGACTCTCCACAGTCACTTTGTAACCTTCAATGACCCCCCAGGATGCTGACCTTGAGGCTGCATAGGGTTTCCTTACCCTCTGGCTTCTAGCTGGGTTGGGCCAATGAGGGTTAAGAGCCAGAGGAGCATGAGGTTAGAGTACTTATTCCCCTAGTCCAGTGATGGCGAACCTTTTGAGCTCAGCGTGTCAGCATTTTGAAAAACCCTAACTTAACTCTGGTGCCGTGTCACAGATAGAAATTTTTTGATATTTGCAACCATAGTAAAACAAAGACTTCTATTTTTGATATTTATTTTATATATTTAAATGCCATTTAACAAAGAAAAATCAACCAAAAAAATGAGTTCGCGTGTCACCTCTGACACGTGTGTCATAGGTTCGCCATCACTGCCCTAGTCCCTCCCTGCTGAGTGGCCACAGAGTGACTGCATCTCTGAACTGAAGGTTATAGCTCTGGTCAGACAGCCCTCTCCTTACAACCCTTCTCCCCAGGTTCTCAGAATGTCTCCCTTCCCTAGCTGCTTCAGGGGAAGTAACAGCTTCAGCTCACCTAAGGGTCCTTTGCTATCCCTTGTTGGTATCCCCAAAGGACCCCACACTTAAATTAACTCTTTGTAATTATTCCAGTGGAATATCCCATCTGTTTCCTACAGGCCCTGATTGATACACACAGTAAAGGCAATTTCAAATGGAAGAAACAGGAAAACAATAGCCAGCATGACTCAGCCAATCACACTCTGTTGTCAAGTGCAAGTGCCAGTCCTCCCAAAATTGAATATGATTTGAGCAGCGCAGCAGCAAATTCATGTCTGGCAAAGAATTTAGGAAAGATGAGAGAGCAGCTTGCTCTTCAGGAGAGCATGGAGCCAGCAACCCCGGGAGTCCATGAACCGCCCCACTCCTTACTCCACATCTACGCAGTACAAATGCAGGTTCCGCCGTTTTCACACTTGAAGAGAAGGGGCACTGTGGTGGCTGGGTTTGAGCACCATCATAGCCTCAAGCTCTTCCTCACTAGGTCACACAGGTGCATTGTCAGAGCCCAGGTGCACCTCTTTGGCTGAACTGGGCTGTGTGAGGGTGATCTCAGAAGGTTTGTGCTTCCACTGTCACAGTGGAAGACACTTGCTAGACCACACACATTACGTATGTGTGGGTGTGTACTGGTGCCAATTAGTAGCATGTGTTGTTGATCCTGTTTCAAAAGCACCTGACAGTCAGCTGCACCAGAGGAGAGCAACACGTATGGCCCGTCAGAGGTGGCTTTGCAGGCAGAATGCGTATGGTGCTGTTGTTAGAGCTGCAGTCTGTCCCAGGGACAGGATTGCGAGAACAAAAACACTGGCAAAGGGAGGTGGTATTTAGAGGTTTGGAGAATCATCTTCTGCCTCTAACATGCTGGGAGGACACAACCGTCTGGTAGTTTCCCCTATGGATTGGGGAATAGCTACTCTGAATTGTCAGAGCTTTTAAAACCAGAGTTAATGTCACCTTCACAAAGAAAAGGACAAGAAAGAGTTAAATCTCAAAGCCAGGGACCGCCAGAGGACAAGGATTGGTGCACAGATTTCATAGTATGCCAAAAGGAACTACAGAGAAGTTCTGGGACAGGAAAGTCTGTCTGAATTGATCTGGAGGACTTTTTCTTGCCAACAGGAGCCAAGATGGTGAAGCAGCCTCCTCCCACCTCCAGCAGAGGCTGCGAGCTGGCTCACTCAGCATCCATTCCACCCCTGCGTGTGCCTTCCCGCACATATCTCAGACTCTCCCGCATCCACTTACAGGGGGCTTGGTCCTCAACATATCATTTTGGGGACACAAAAATAAGTCCTTTTTTTCGTTTGTATACGAGGATTGAAGTTCACTCCAAATTCTTACTGTTGTCATGGCTGTCTAGTTTGGTGGTTGCTGAGTGAATTGAAAAACATTTCAACTTTGATTCAATAGAGTGTGTCTAGCATCTCAATTGATCCTTTTATTGCCTTTGAAACAACTCAGAGCTTCAATTGCCCCTGTTATATGTAAGACCTCTACACTAAAAACTAAAAATACACTATTGAGAGGGAAAAAATTTTAATTAAATAAATCAAGGACCATGCTATGTTCATAGACCTTAGGACATGATACTGTAAACATAGCAATTTTTATCCTAATAAATATACAGATTTGATTCAATTCCAATAAAAAATCCCATAATTTTTTTTAAAAAAAGAAATTGATAGCTAATCCTAAAATTCTAATGGGAATACAAAAGGTCAAAAAGAGCAAAGGCAATCTTTTTTTTTAAAATATATTTTTTATTGATTAAGATATTACATATGTGTCCCTGTCCCCACATCACCCTCCACCACCACCCCCACCCCCCCGTTGTCCGTGTCCATTGGTTAGGCCTCTATGCCTGCATGTAAGTCCTTTGGTTGCTCTTTCCCCTTTACCCTCCCCTCCCCCACCCTC
>NW_006292337.1:390905-400114 GCF_000327345.1 Myotis davidii | reverse complement strand
TGCGCCTCCTCTGAGTCTGGATATGATATTCTCTTTACTCCTAGTTGTAGAATTTCCACTCAGCCAGCCCTCCTGTGGTTCTGGATGTTGTCTGTTCCCTGTTTCAAGCTTAATTTGAATTGGTTGTTCAAGGCAGCAATCTCCGGCGTTAACCTATGCCGCCATCTTCGGTTCCCCGAGCAAAGGCAATCTTAAAGAAGATGGCCCTAGCTGCAGAACTCCCACCTTGAGACAGACCTTCTATAAAACTGTGATAATTAAGATAATATACGAATAGAAGAGCTCTAACTGGTTTGGCTCAGTGGATAGAGCATTGGCCTGCAGACTGAAAGGTCCCAGGCTCGATTCCGGTCAAGGGCATGTACCTTGGTTGCGGGCACATCCCCAGTAGGAGGTGTGCAGGAAGCAGCTGATCGATGTTTCTCTCTCATCGATGTTTCTGACTCTCTATCCCTCTTTCTTCCTCTCTGTAAAAAAATCAATAAAATACATTTTTTAAAAAGAATAGAAGAAACACAAAAATAGACAAACTGACCAATGAAATAGAATAGAAAGCCCAGATAGAGCCTCATATATACAATCCCACAAAAACACCCATTGGAGTATGCAAAGATTTCTTTTTTTTTTTTAATTTTCACCCTAGAATATGTTTTTTATGGATTTTTGATAGAAAGGAAGGGGGAGAGAGAGAGAAACATTGATGTGAGAGAGAAACATCTATAGGTTGCCTTTTGTATGTGCCCCAACTGGGATCAGACCCACAACCTGGTCAGGGTTGGACCAGGAATCACAGGGCACCAGGAATGTGCCCTGACCAGGAATGGAACGTGAAAACTTTTGACGAATGGGATAACACTCCAACCAACTGTGCCACCCAAACAGAGCAAATATTTCTTAAACAGAATACAAAAATACTGAACTTAAAGGAAAAATTGATAGACTACATTAAAATTAAGAAATTCTGCTCATCAAAAGTCACCATTAAGAAAGTGAAGGGACAATTCACAGAGTAGAAGTTATTTGCAAAACATATATCTGATAAATGGCTCATAGCCAGAATATATAGAGGTTTCCTACTAATAAATAAGAAAAAGATAACCCAATATGGAAGCTGGCAAAAGGTTGGAAGCCAATGCTACACAAAAAAAAGGGTTTACAAATGGCCATACACATACTGAAAGTGCTCACCATCACTAGCCATCAGGAAAATGCAAATTAAAGGTACAATGTGATACACACCTTCAAAAGGGCTTACATAAAAAAAGACAGGCTATACCAAGCACCCGAAAAAAAGTTGGAGAAGTGGAACCCTTGCTGCTGAAGAGGATATAGGTTTATACAGCCACATCAGAAAACAATTTCATAGTCTTCAGCGGAGCTGAATATATGCAAACGCTCCTGGGATGCCAGTAAGATTCTGGATCTTGGTCTAAGTGTTTACTTCATGAAAATCCATTAGCTGGCTACTTTGTTCTGTGCACTTGTTTATAAATAATCCTTCCAAAAACTCTGAGATTTTTCTTTAATAGCCCTCTTGCATATTGCTAAACAAAGGCACCAAAACTTAAAACTGAGACATTTGAAAAATAGCTACTTATTTTCTTTAAAATAATAACAAAACCTTAACATTACCCAGTGATGATATTTTTCTATTAAAAACATTTCAGTGAGAAGAGTGGCATGGTTTTGCATTTTTTCCAGAAGCTCTTAAGTGTCTGGCTCAAAAGAAAACAGCTGGATTCTCATATCTGCTTCTACATTCACTCAGTTGCGATATCACATACCTTGTAGTTTCTGGAAAACTCCACCGTACACTCATGGGAGAACAAGAGTGGAGAAGGGCAAATATGTCTGAGCAGCACTATGAAGTCTCAAAGCAGAGATAATAAAAGTTCCTGTATTATTGCAAAGACTCATCAGGTAATTAGTGTACAATGCCTTCTACATAGTAATTTTAGCTACTGTTATTATACCTACTTTATAGATGACAAAATTAAGATGGAGAGGTTAAACAATTTTCACAAGGTCACAATGATAGAAAGTGACAGTCAGGATTTGAACCTGAGTCCTAACCACAGAGGATCCTGCGTGTTTTAAGTCCTACTCTTTTTCTTTACCAGGTGCCAACGTAAAGCTGAGACAACATGGCTAAGGCAGGATGCTCTTTAGAAGACACCCCGTAGTAGAGGGATTGCTAGCACCTTCTCAAATGTAACCCATGAAACTTGACTTATCAGCATTTGGTTTCCTTTGTGTAAAATGGAAAATAGTAATTTCTAACTCATAAGTCTTTAAAGCACCTTAGTACATTATGTAGCACATAATTAGGACTTATTAAATGCCTATTATTATTATTATTATTGACTAATTAAAACCCTTAAATAGCATTAACAGAAAGTATTCCAGGCTCCCTAGAATGGCATTCAAGGTTTCTACCTGTGGAGAGCGGCTACAATGTTTGGACAGGTGCAAGCCTTGTACTAATGAGAGGGCATGGTCCTCTCATGGCAAAGCCATGTGCATGTCCCAGCTTGGAGGGCAAAGCCCTCCCAGCTAAAGGCTATAGTTGTAAGCTTGACCTTATGGTCTGAACCTGTGGACCTAGTTGGCTAAGTGATATAGGCTGCAGAAGGTATAGCAAGTGCTGCCAAAACAAAGCTTGATAGAGTTCAGATGCATGTAATTGAGTAGATTCGAAACCCACGAGAACATTGTAAACATCTTGACCATGCCCTTACTTTGCCTCATGGAATCTGGCTATAAAATAAAGCCTCGGCTTACAAGATATGCACTGTCTCTCCATCCGAGAGCAGTGTCCCACCTAGCCCCAGCTTTATTTTTATTCTCTTGTCTGTCTTCTTTAATCCTTCACTACCCACCCCCTTCCGCCTCAGGTTCACCCCTGGCCGTGCTGAGCGTGGCACATTTACCTAAAGGGTGTCCCAAAATTCATGCAAGAAGTAATTTTGATAGAAAACACAGGTTTATAATTTAAAATTGTAAATTTTTTATTGATTCATGAAGTATATAGTATAGGGTTATGCATGAAATAGCATATTGGGCAAAATATCCACAACATGTCACTGTTTGGTGTGGATTTGGGGCTGGAGGCATCATCGGACCATTCTTCTTCGAAAATGCGGCTGCTCAGGCAATAACAGTTAATGGTGCTCGCTAGCACGACATGATAATCCAGGTTTTTTGTGCCTAAATTGCAAGATATGGATGTGGACAACATGTGGTTTCAACAAAACGGTGCCACATGCCATACAGCCCAAGAAACAATTCAATTACTGCATGAGTCATTTCATGGTCGTGTAATTTCCTGTTTTGGTGATCAGAATTGGCCACCCAGATCATGCGATTTAACGCAGTTGGACTTTTTTCTTTGGGGTTTTTTGAAGTCTAAGGTTTATGCCAACAAGCCCACGATCACCCACGCCTTGAAAGAGGAAATTGAGCGCTTTCTCAACAAAATTCAGCCACATTTATGCAAAACACTAATGGAAAATTTCAACAAAAGAGTGCATATGTGCCAGCAAAGCCGCAGAGGCCATTTACCTGATATGCTATTCCATATATAAACTTATACTGTATACTTTACGAATCAATAAAAAATTTACAATTTTTAATTATAAACCTGTGTTTTCTATCAAAATTATTTCTTGTGTGAATTTTGGGACACCCTTTATATCCTCAGTCTCATCCCCTCACTCTACATCCTCATAATCATAGTCCCCACTCAACTCTATGGCTCTGTATAAACTGATCTCTCTTCCTGTAATGTTCATCTCACCCTTTTCATTTGTGGTCTCCTCCAGGAAACGCTCCCTGATGCGCAGGTACTCTTCCTTGTGACACTGAGTCTTTACTGGCAAGTATAGCTGCAATGTCGTAAAAAGATGAAAGCACAGCATGCCTACACTATCCAGTTAGTGAACAGCTGCCGTCCCAGGGCCACTAGTGTTCCCACCCAACCACCCTAAGGTCCCTTGCCCCATGTGGCCTCCTCAGGCAGAGTGGGATTGGACAGTGGTAAATGAGATGAGTACCCTGGTGACAGTTCTGGCACCCTGGTAGGCAAATGCCCCTATGCCTCCTAGAAGGAACCCTTATGGTCTCTAAGGACATAGCCACCCACTGTCAGCCAGTGTTCCCTCAGCATCACGTTCATCTGTCCAATGAGGGAACTACAGCCTCTGCAGGACACCTTCCAGGTTGATACAAGCTTAGACCAGCATACCAGCCCATGCTTGGAGCTGTCCAATCATTCAGCTTGTCACGCTGAACTTGCCTGTTTGCCTTCCTCCTGTAATTGTATTGTAAGCGGGGCTGGGATAAGGAAGGTGTTCAGTTAATCGTCACCTCCCAGGAACCAGTCTCAGATAAGAACATCAGCAGCTCCGCTCAAAACACTGAAATAGCTACAGATTGGCCAAGCTCTCCTCCTTGATTCAGGTAACTGAGAGCTGGCTGTGTAGATTCCAGAGGTAGAGGAGGAAACGGGCACTCAGATGTGAGGAGGACAAACCGAGCTGCCAACCCCTCCAGCTTCTCTCCTACCCCTTTCTGAAGACAGAGGCTCCCTCCAGCAGAGCTGACAGCTGCCTCCAGTCAACCAAGCCTCAGGAGGTGCCACCCACACAGCCGCCGACCCGAACAGGCCCAGCACCACATCATTAATCCTAAATAGAAAAAAAGCCATCATCTGGCGTTGAGCATTCTCTACCCCATCCAATTTAAATAATGCTGTCTCCAGGCTTGTCGGCACACTCCATTTTAATAGATCAGCCTACTATTTTAGGTATAGCTGGAGATATCTGCTGTTTTCAAATTAGCCTCCAGTACTCATCATTAAGTCATCAAATCTTTCTCTGCCAAAACTCATATACCTTAATGTTGAAATGTTTCCTGTTTTATTATCTCCAGTAAACAGCCAATTCTCCCCACACAGAGTCGGCTTCCAGCCAATGATCTGCCCTCTGGCCGAGGATCAGCTGCAGTTTCCTCATTCATGATGCTGTGCTAAGCACCTTATCACTGCCCAGGCCCCCATTCACGGCCAGGTTTCATGTTGACAACTGTTGTTCCCTCTGGGCAAGCCGCGGTTGTCAGTGGAAATTTGGGGGGCGTGTTACAGACAAGTCATTTGCCATCCACCTGGGCTCTGCTGTGGCAGTTAGAGGGGAACGTGCTCTGGTGCCTCAGTTCAAATCCCAGCACTGTCATTTACCATCTGTGGGACCTCAGACAAGTCACTTACCCTCTCTGAATCCCAGTTCCACGTCTGCAAAAACAGAGCTAATTATACCCCATCTGACAGAGTGTTTGGTATGAAAATCAAACAAGATACATAGATATATAGTATATATGTCATAGGCCTAGTATATCATAGGGGCCAGATAAATGCTAGTTCCCCTTTTCATTCCCTCCCCTCAACTAGAGTGGCATTAACTCTTGTTTTATATTTTGTGAACCACTGAGATTAGAGCTGGAAGGGAACTTCTCTGAGAGTCTCTGGTGCCAGCAGCTCACTTTACAGATAAGGAAAATGAGATCTAGAGACCAACCTCCTCATGAAACACATGAAGATCTGTGACTGTGCAAACTCTTCCCTCCCTCTTGCCTATCTTGTGGCCTGGTTCCCCTGTGGAGCTGGAATCCCTTCTCATTCACCAGAAATAGGCTCTGCTGGAGGCCTTGATACTGGCACATGTGGTTGCACAGCCTGCACCGCACAAGTAATGAGTGCCTTCATACTAACAACTAAGTGACAGCACCTCCAGAATTTGAAACATAAGTCCCCAGGCTTCTCCATGAGGAGAGGGACACACCTTCTCTTCTTAGGTGTAGCCAATCGACAAGAGGGGCAGGTACTTCACACCTGATTGCCAATATGGAGCCCATGGTGCTGGTGCAGTAGAGCTGACTGGGATGCTGGCCTCAGAAAACAAAGCAGAGACTCCTGGCTTCTGAAAGCTACCCAGCTTGGAAAGGGGCCAGATTGTACCCCTCCATTGGTAAACAGCTATGAAAATTCTACTCTGAGGCCTGTGGTAGACTGTCACAACAATGGGCCCATATTTGTTCACACCCTCTGTCTCCATGCCTCAGGTATTCCCTCCCACATTGGCTTGGCCAGGTGACCAGCTCTGGATAATAGGACAGTAGAAAATGGTGACAGAATCTGGGTCTTGAAGTGTGCTTGTGTCTCTTTGGTGCTCTTGGACCTGGCAATCATTGTGTTATCAAGCCCTGGCCATTTCGCTGGAGGATCAGAGGCCCCAGTCATCAGCCGTCCAAGGTGGGACTATGATAAACCAGCCTCCCCAGCTGGCCCTCCAGCTGACCACAGACACATGAATGAGCCTGGTGAGATAAGCAGAGTGTGACCAAGACCAAAATTCCTTAACAGCCCAGTACAATTTACCAACCTAAAAAATGATGAGCTGAATAACAGTTATTGTTTTTAAGTTTTAAGTTAGTTTGTTACACAGCAAAAGCTAACTGATACAGGTATATGTTAGCCTTTTCAGAGAATTCCAGAGATTTAGGGAAAAAAAGAAGAAGGGAGAAAGGAAGAAAGAAAGAAAGAAAGGAAGAAGGAAGGAAGGAAGGAAGGACGGAAGGAAGGAAGGAAGGAAGGAAGGAAGGAAGGAAGGAAAGAAGGAAGGAAGGAAGGAAACTATATGGCACATCTCATTGGGGAGAAATAGTTATGCATATAAACACACTGGACTTCAGCTAAGGGTTTAATGAGGGCTAAGTTCTCACTTGTTCAACCCATTTATCATGTGTAATGGGGGCCAGGAGCTACATCACACATACTTACATGTGGCATGCTCCTATTATCATATTTATTATGTCAGGGCAGGGATGCCTTTCCCACTTGCAGATAAGTAAATTTGCCCAAATTTGCACAGGAAGAAAGTGGCAGAGCCATAATTTGAATCCAGGCAGGCTCACTACAAAACCCATAGTCTTCATCAAATAATTTTCCTAAATTCAAGAGCAGGTATGCACAATCCAACATGCATCTTCTGGAAGCATTCTTGGGCCCTGCCTGAGAGGTGTGAGACGCCTCCTGTAGAAGCTCCCCTATAATTCCATGCCAGATACTTTATATTCACCTCATTCTTCCTGCCAATGAGAGCAATGCCTGAGGGAATAATTTTCTTTGTTTCTTGCACCATTTGGGGGATGGCAGGTAAGGAGTAGCACAGAGTGACTCAGTGTTTATGGTGATGGTGGCCAGGGGAAAGGCCTCCCTCCAGTGATGCTTCTGTCACCCAGGAGAACCAGGTGGGAAAGGGTTAAGGGTAACACAAATCTCAGAGGGAAGGGCAGGCATGAGAAAGCCTGCCTGGGAGCATTAAGAGGAAAAGGGGCTAAGGAGATAATACCAGACTCTTTCCTTTATAAGTCTCTGCACCACTGACAAAATCCTTTCACAGGTATTATCATCAGCCTGGAACATAAGAAGATATGGGTTCTACGTGTGTCCATGTATTATGGGTACTACAATGTCAGTTCTTTGTACCTATACAGAGAGGACACATGTAATTGACTCTATGACTATGTTTGAAATGTGCCTAGAGATTTTCAAACATGGAAATCCATAAATGTAAATAGTAGTCAATATTTACTGGAAGGCTACCAAGCACCAGGCTCTGTGTTAATTGATCTTCATGTATTATAGTATATCAGATGATCTTCTCAAGTAGGCTATGAAGGAAGGACCATCATCTTTTCAAAGATGGGGAAATAGCTTATCTGAAGTCACACAGTTGACAAGCGACAGAGGCAGGATTTGAATCCCAGCAATTTGGGGTTACAGTCCACACTTTTAAGCACTCTGCCATATTGACTTGATTTCAACATGTGATATCAAACTTGAAGGAGATGGCTTGTCAATGGATCAAAAATATTACCAAAAAGATAGAAAGAATAAGGAAATGTTCATTCAAAGACATGGTGTAGACCAAAAATATTCAGGGGCTAAACCTGGGTTCTTAGCTTGAGATAAAGCTATGGAATAGATTTTAGATATATCAGAAACATTGTCCTAAACCACCAAAGATGATAGAGAGTGTAAATTTAAAACCCAGATTAATTGGTATTGTATTTTCCTGCAAGGAACAGAAAACCTTTGTAGTAACTAAAACTATGTCAGAAATTTATTTCTCTCTTACATAAATGTTGGCACTTAACTCTCAATGCTCTATGCACCTCTACACATGTCTTCCAACTGGCCCATGATGCCCTCTAGTTCTAGTCATCGCATCTGCATTCCAGCCACCAGCAAGGGAAAGGAAGAAAAAGTTCCACACATCCATTTCATTTACATTTCATTGACCAGGGCTTAGTCACATGACCATACCATTTGCAAAGGAGGCTAGTAAGTATAGTCTTTCATCCAAGAGGCCATATGCTAAGCAAAAATGGGAAATTGCATAAAGAGAGAAAAGATAATGGTAGCCAAACAAGCACCATCTGTCACAGAACAACCAATAAGGACCTTTATGATCAGATTACTTCTCTTTCGCCTTTGACATCCCAACAATCACACATCAACACCCCTTCCCTCTCAGCCATGTTGAACTACCTGCAGTTCCCCGACCCACACACTGAACTCTGCCACACCTAGTTCCTCTGCTCTCTGCCTTTCTGAGCCTCCATATGTATATTCTTTCTCTTCCCAGCTTCCTCATTCCTACTTTTCTCCAGCCCCATTCTCCTGTGGGGAATTCTATGACCCTCTCTGGCCCTCTTCCCAGCTAGCTGCTCCTCCAAGCCCCACAGCTTCTGGCACTCTCCTCTGAAGTGCCCCTCAGTCCAGTGTGTCATCACCAGATGTTAACTCACATGTTAATAAGCAAGTGCCTCCAGGGCAGGCCTGGATCTTTGTCTCTCCCTCTGGAGCCCCCTCTCAGTCCCTGCCTTACACAGGTTGGTATTCAAAAATTAAGTAGTTATCTGGGAGAACCAAGATGGCGGCATGGGTTGGCGCCGGAGTTTGCTGCCTCGAACAACCACTTCAGGGGTGAAACTAAAAGACGGAACGGACATCACCCAGACCCACAGGGATGCTGGCTGAGTGGAGGTCCTACAACTAGGAGGAAAGAGTAACGCATACGGACACTCAGAGGAGGCGTAGTGTTAAGTGAAATTCTGAGGTGCGGAGTGCGCGGAGCGGGCAGCGGCGGAGG
>NW_006292337.1:381804-389414 GCF_000327345.1 Myotis davidii | reverse complement strand
CCCGCCTCCAAGCCCCACAGCTTCTGGCACTCTCCTCTGAAGTGCCCCTCAGTCCAGTGTGTCATCACCAGATGTTAACTCACATGTTAATAAGCAAGTGCCTCCAGGGCAGGCCTGGATCTTTGTCTCTCCCTCTGGAGCCCCCTCTCAGTCCCTGCCTTACACAGGTTGGTATTCAAAAATTAAGTAGTTATCAAAACTCTTTGCACCGCCCTGTACCACTGTCAGAAGCCACACTGTGAACCACTGACACCTAGACATGGTTGGGTGTGTCTTTCCTTATTTTTAAAAAATATTCTGTGGAAAGCAAGCATTTGCATGACTCTAATATCAAAATTATAATAAGGAAATACACCGAGGGGCCTTGAATTGTGCCCTGATCTACTCCATTCCCCTTGTCCCCCAACGAAACAATTTTCATTAATCTTTTCTACCTTTCAGTGTTTCTTTATGCATATACCTATTGTCCTCCATTTCTTAGACAAAAGTTAGCTCTGCACCGTTTTTGCTTCTTTCTCCCTTCTGCTGAATAACATGTCTTAGTAATCTTATCGTGCCAGGGAAAGGAGCGCATCCTAATTTCTCTCTTAGTGGCACAGTATCCCGTTGTGTGCATGTGGCATTGTTTTTTAACTAGTTCCTCTTTCTTACTATGAACAATGCTGAAGATGCTATCTCATATACAGGCAAGTGTACCTATAAATTCCAATAGTGGGAATTCTATGTGAAAGGGCAAACACTCTTGTCATTTTGGTAGCTATTGTGGCATACATAGTATTACTAAACATAAAAATAAAAATTCAAGTCTGAAGAAGGTTATGTTCGGAACACTCAAAAAAATCACCGTTTCTAAGGAAATAGTCCCAGAAGATGGTCAGGACATATGACCTCATTGTCACTGAGATGTTTGGTCACAGTCACAGTGGGCCAGGGGAAGGGCCAGGTGTGAAACATCACTCTGGCTCAGCTCTTTTTACAAACACAGTGAATGAACCTGGTGATTTTCCTAGCATTTACAGAAAGCTCGTTTCTGCCTGGGGTTTGTACCACTACCAAGCTTTTAAAGGAGCTACAAACAAAATGACAAATTCCCCACACTGGAGGCACTTTCCTGGAAGCAAGCAGTGTGGCCGCACATGCTGCCCTGGGAGCTTTGCAAGCATCACTGCCAATCAAATCCTGGGCCATCTGTGGCTTCCTGTCCATCGGTGGGAGGGACAGGAGCTGCCTCTCTGGATCTCAGCAAATGTGCCGAGCCGGGGCACCTGGTCCATCCAACAGATGCCCCGCCGTGAGCTCAGAGTCCCTGCCTCCTGTCTGAATGAGCACAGAACCTACCCACTTAAGCATCCTCCCCATGAAAGCGATCTTCAGGGAGCTCACATATGTAGTAGCATGTCTGACATCACAAAGAGACCAGAGCTGAACATGAGGTGAGGACTAGAAAGAGGTAAGGGGAGTCAGTGCCTCCAACTCTACCACAAATGAGACCTAAATTCTAACGTGCGTGTGCAGGAGGCAAGGAGGCGCCACATGCCACAGCACAGGGAGCTGCTGCACCAGGACACACATGACAGATAACCAAACTACAGGGCCTGGGACAGCAGGATGAGTGGATGACCCCCCTACCCAGTGACTCCAGTGATTCTGGAGCCAGATGTGTCTGCCAAAGGCAGAGATTTGGGGCAAAATTTGGCATAGACCAAGTTAGGAAAAGGTAGTGCTTGTCTCCAGGATATCTGAATCCTTGTACAGACCCCTCTTGGCTGTGTCCCCACTGTCACTTCCCACCTGGAGTGTGGCCCAGGCAGCCGGGTGGTACTTTCACATTTAATTCTGCCCATGCAGTTCTTTAGCTCAGATGCCCATTTCATTCAGGAGCAAGGGGCCATGTGTGAGCTGGTCTCCCCTAGCCTCCAACCCCTACCACTCTCCCCACTTCCTCTCGTCCAACCCCCAGGCCTCCTTGCTGCTCCTCAATCCTATCACAGCCCCACCTCCCAGCTCTGCACCTGCCAGCACCCTCTGCCAAGAAAAGCACCTGTGTTTTAAGTAAAAACACGCTACACCTGAGTTTGCATCCTCAGAGACTGTCAGGATGTAATACCTGGAGTCAGAGGAGCCAGGCTCTTCTATGAATGTGCCCGAGAGCCTCTGAGTTCTCCTCCCTCCCTCCCCTCCCCACCCTCTCCTCCCTTCTCTCCCTCCCGCCACATGCTCTCAGAGCCATGCAGCCAGGTTCATGAACCCCACCTGCCTTGAGGAGCTTGTTTGCCTGGGAAAGATGAGGGAGCCATCAGCCAGCAGGTCATGATTTGGAAGGAGAAGAGAAAGAAAGAATGGAACTGCTCTGCCTAAGAAAGCAGGGCATATTTGAGAATATTGTGTTGAGTGGAACAGTAAGCTCTAAAATGAGGAAGAGGAGGAGGGACAAAGAACCACGAGGAGGGAAAAAGGTCTAAGAAAATGGCAGAGAGCAAGACATGGCCAACTGAAGCAGGAAATGATTTTTTAGACAGTCGTCTTGATAGTGCAACCTTGCATTTTTGTCTTCATGTACTATAATCCCGCACCTTGACCCCAAACAGGCGTCTACAGTCCGATGTTAGTGGAACTTTCTGAATGAACAGGCACAGGACCACCGCGGGCAAGCCTGGTTGGCAAGAAAAACAGCAGCCACAGGAACAGTAGCGAGGAGCAGCAAAGCCAGCTTCATTCTGCCAACCTGTGAAAAACTGCTTTTGTTTAATGAGCAAAAAGACATATCACTAAGAAGGCTTATTCTCTAAAATGAGAAACTCCCAGAAACTTTTCTGTTAGAAATCACTAAGAATGCACTATCCCCCTCCTACCTGGGAGCTCCCAGGCATCTGGGACACAGAGCAATGGCCTGGACTTCCAGCCCCGGGGAAAGAGCTTCAGATGAGGAGGTGGTGGGTTGAACATTCTACATTTCTCTTAACCCTGCAGTTTCCAAGGAAACAGGACTCTGAGTCTGCTCTCGATCCAGGCTGACGCTAATTCCTCTGGACATGGCCCTGCTTTGCTTTGAGCCCATCAAAACATGGCTTTATTTGACTTCCAGCTAAATCCCACCATTTCCTCACATGCTGTGAGACCCTCCTTGCTCCTTTTATTAGGTGAGTTACTCTGATGCCCTGGAGCACTGTCTGAGTTGTAACAAGTCAATCAACTCACCAAGGAAGCACCTGTATCTCTGGTGATCCCCAGGCTTAGTCCTTCAGGCATTCCCAGGAAAGTGAGCCCTGAAGTGCACAGCAATAGGTGGAAGTTGAGGAATGACTCCAAAAGCTTAAGACTATGGTTTCCTGGGTTGCATAGATAAAATAAATATAAAGAAATGGAGAATAGTAGGGACTTTTGGAATAAGACAGTCCTGGGTGAAAGTTCCAGCTCCCCACTTTCTAACTGGGTGTTACCCAACCTGTCTAAGCTTTAGTCATCTTTATTCTGGGGTACTTCGAGGATTCAGTGAGATATGGTGCCTGTCATATATTAACCACTCAGTGTTGACTATACCTATTTCTAAACTAGGAATGGATGTGAATGTGAAATGAAAGAATCGTGAAAAAATAAAAACATCAACACTGTTGAGGTTGTAGGACTTGGGGTGACTTTCTTTTATATCTGTCTTGTTTTCCTTTTATTGTGATGTCTCCTTTTTCTCCTGAGCTCACAGCTAGACCGCAGGCCTGCTTCCACAGGTCATGGAAACTGTTCTCCCAGTTGCTGAAGTCAAGATACCTGGAGTCATCTGGATCCTCTCTCCCCCACCTCAAATCTAAAAAAGTAGTAAATCCTGTTGGCTCTTGTTCAAAACACCATCACCTGTTACTAACTACCTTTGGCTGTACATCCTGGTCTGATCAACCATCATATTTGCCTTGGTTACTAAATGTATATCCTAACTGGTCCTCCTGCTCCTCCCATCCTCTCCTCCAGTGCATGCTCCCCTAAGCAGCAGCCCTTTAATATGCAAATTTGACTGCATCTTTTTATGCTCAAAGCCCTCCAATGACACCTATCTCATGAAAACTTTACAATCACAGGGTCCTACACAACATGGACCTGATTACCACTCTGAATTTCTCTCTCAAGCCTCCTCTTTTTCATTGCTCCACAGTAGCCACACTAGCTTCTTAGCTATTGCTTAAAATGCCAAGGGCACTCTCTCCTCAGGACATTTACACATGCTATTCCCTCTACCCGGAGCACATGATTTCCAAATGGTTCACTTCCTCACTTTCTTCAAGTCTATGCCCATGGGTCACCTTCTCAGAGATGTCTCCCTGACCCCTGTGTGCATGTGCATACACACACACACACACACACACACACACACACACAAATAATAAATTCCTCCATTGCCACCACACGCTATCATCCATACTCTATTTTCTCCCACAGCATCTATTGCCTTTGGACACACAACATATTTACTTTCTATTTGTTTATTTTCTATTCCTGTCACTAGAAAATATGATCAGAGACTTACTTTGTGTTGGTCATAGCTATAGTTTCAGCATGTAGCACAAAGCTAGCATAAAGTAGATGTTGATTAACATTTTGTAATGAACTGTATGAATAAAATCAATGATTTTAATGGATGTTAATTATTTCCCATAAACTCCTGAGCAATAAAGGCAATATCATTTTTTCTTTTCATCACATGAAACAAACAATAGAAAAAGAGTAAGTGATTTTTCTCCCAGCCATATCAAGGCCAGGAGTTCACACTTGCTGCTTCTGTACAGAAAAGCAGTGGTCTTCGAGGAATCCCCAGAGATCAAAGGCTCACATGTCTGCACCCTCAAGCGCACGCATTCACACACACACACACACACACACACACACACACACACACACACTTGCATATTGTGGTGCAGAAGAAAACCTCGCCAAAGGAGGTAGGCATCTATTTCCAGGCCAACATGAACAGCAGCTGCAATTACTGCTATTTTAAGAACTCTAAATCAGCTTGTTGGGTGACCACAAAGAGCTATGCTGAGTGTCTTTATGCATTGGTCCTTAAAGAGCGAGCCCAGAGCAGCCACAGCCGCATCTCCTGGGAACTTGCTGGCAATGTGAATCCTTTACCCCACCAGACCCACTGGCTCAGAAGTTTGGGGGCATGGGCAGCACTGTGTTTTAACAGGCCCTCCAGGTGATTCTGGTGCACTAACGTTGTGAACCACTTGCCTTACTGAATAAGATGAATAAAATTGTCAAGTGGCATGTTGTCTAATATTGAGTTCTGACTTGAATGTGTCAGGCTGTATAAACCTGAAATAACATCAGGGGGAGGGGAACGGAAGCTCTCTGGAGATTGGAAATCCTATTGCTTCCCCATCACAGATCTCTTGCTCTGATCCAGCTGTTCCTGTTGGGCTGATGTGAAATGCATTAACAATGTCACCAGCTGCCCAAGAAACAGATGTCTCTGCCATCATCACAGCAACGAATATCACTACCTGCACTAATTGGGCTGCCCTTGTCAGGTCCTGTCAGAATCACAGGGACTAAGTGGGTCCTAGAGATTGGGTCACCTAACACAGGCTCCAAGTGGTCTTTGCCCTACACCCACCCCGTTTCAGTCCTGTACATGGGAAATATAGGACACTGTGGAGCAACCTAGAAATATAGGACATTGCTGAAGTGTGTGGGAGGAAAAATAGAACCCAGGCCTTCTGTTCTAATTACACTGCATTTTTAGCTCCTAGTGAACAAGGACTGCTGTGGTTAATGGTGTCATCAATATCCACCCACACTCCTCCTAGATCCAGAAGCCAGTATTACTAGAGAATATCACACAATCACTCAGAGAAAGACACAGGCTCTTCCTAAAATGTCTCTCCCCTGTTTGATCTCCATCATGCTTTCTTCACACTTAGAATAAAACCCTAAACCCTCACCACCACACCCAACAACAACAAAACCAAACAGTCTAATTTAAAAATGGGCAAAGACTTGAATAAACATTTCTCCAAAGAACATATACAGAGCCTTTGCACATATCTTTTCCTCTATCAAGAACATTCTTCTCACTCTTCTTTGCAGAGGTCATTTCTTTTAATCCTTTAACTCCGTGGCACAAACTAGCTATATGTCCACCAATCTGCTGTTTCTTCTCCCTAATAGACACACACCTAGACCTTATTTCCCAGGCTCCTTTGCAGTTAGATATGTCAAGTGATGGTGAGCAAAAATAACATGCATCACTTATGGGCTTGTACACCCCTCTCAGGGGAAAAAAACATTATGCAGAAAAGTATGGCAGCAATAGAAGTTATGTATTGAAAATTGAGAAACCACAAGTGGAAAGGGCTGGAGTCTCTGAAATATTGATGAAAAAGAGCCATCAACTGGTTGGTAATATTCATTTCGGATTTTACGTTAGAAAAAAAATTTGTATTTGAGCCATTATCCATTTTAGGGTGTTTCTGTTGTGGTTAAATGCCTAATCTTACTCTAATACAAATCTCAGGTAGGGGAATTCCTTGTCCCACCAATGTCTCCTCCTCTCCATCATTTTGTGTCACTAAGTAATTTCTTGGCTCTTTTCAGACTTTTGTGACTCATTTATTTATTTTAACACATTGGTTTTGGTATGTTTCCCCCACTAGCTAGTAAACTTCTTTGATATGCACACTGTGTGTCTAGTTTATCACTGCATTTTCCAGTGCCTAAGACAGCGGTTCTCAACTGGGGGTTGAACGACCCTTTGACAGGGGTCGCCTAAGACCATCAGAAAACACATATATAATTACATATTGTTTTTGTGATTAATCACTATGCTTTAATTATGTTCAATTTGTAACAATGAAATTGGGGGTCATCACAACATGAGGAACTGTATTAAAGGGTCGTGGCATTAGGAAGGTTGAGAACCACTGGCCTAAGACAAGCTCCATAAACATCTACCATATGAATGAATAAAGGTCTAAATTTCAGACAAGGAAACCGAGATGGTGGCATAGGTAAACACCAGAGTTTGCTGCCTCAAATGACCACTTCAAAAATACAACTCAAAGACGAAACGGACATCATCCAGAAGAACAGGAAGGCTGGCTGAGTGGAAAGTCTACAACTTGAAGGAAAGAGAAAAGCATACCAAGACTCAGAAGAGGCACAGTACAGAAGTAAAATACTAAGGTGCACTCAAACTGTCTGGAGAGAGAAACCAAGATGGCGGCATAGGTAAACACCGGAGTTTGCTGCCTTGAACAACCACTTCAAAAATACAACTAAAAGATGAAACAGATATCATCCAGAACCACAGGAAAGCTGGCTGAGTGGAAATTCTACAACTAGGAGGAAAGAGAAAAACACTGAGACTCAGAGGAGGCGCAGTGCGGAAGTGAGATACTAAGGTGCAAAGTGCATGCAGAGCGGGCTGGCAGCTGAAGGCGCGGTTGTCGTTTTCAATAGGGAGGGAGTCTCAGGCTCTGAGCTCCAGTTCAGGGCGAGTCTCTAGGGACCCAGACTCATATCGGAGAAGCGGGACTGTCTGGCATCGCTCAGAACCCTAGGGCAGCTTTCTCTCCGTGGGCTTGCAGCGATTACTGGGACACTGAGAAGCAGAGCCTCTG
>NW_006292337.1:379595-380594 GCF_000327345.1 Myotis davidii | reverse complement strand
AGAAAAAAGAAGAAAAAGGTAAAGATACAAATTATGAACAACAAATACACATCTATCAACAAGTGAATCTAAAAATCAAGTGAATAAATAATCTGATGAACAGAATAAACTGGTGAATATAATAGAATCAGGGGCTTAGAAAGGGAGTGGATGACTATTCTCGGGCGGTGAGGAAGGGGTGTGGGGGGTGCGGGAAGAGATTGGACAATAATCGTGCACCTATGGATGAGGACAGTGGGTGGGGAGTGAGGGCGGAGGGGGGGGTGGGAACTGGGTGGAGGGGAGTTATGTGGGGAAAAAAGAGTAACTAATGTAATATGAACAATAAAGATTTAATTTAAAAAAAATACTAAGGTGCGGAGGTGCATTCAGAGCAGGCTGGTGGCTGAGGGCGCGGTTGTCCTTTTCAATAGGGAGGGAGCCTCAGGCTCTGAGCTCCAGTTCCGGGCGAGTCTCTAGGGACCCAGACTCATATGGGAGAAGTGGGACTGTCTGGCAACGGTTGGAACTCCAGGGCAGCTTTCTCTCCGAGGGACTTGCAGCGATTACCAGGACACCGAGAAGAAGAGCCTCTGAGGGCCAGACTGACAGCAGCCATAACTGCTAGCCCCGCCCTGGTGATCCCATGGGACCCGCCCAACCCAAGCCCTTCAGGGAGGTTTTTGCTGGATAGCCTCAGGCAAAGACTAGATTAGCACCTCCCTAGAGATCCAGGAGCCAAGAAACCACAGGTCAGAGTGGGACCATCCAGTTTGCAGCTCCGTGAAACCATAAAGGACACACTCAGGGGGCAGACTCAGTGAGCACCAAAGCCACATTGAAGCAAGTCTTGCCCCAGAGGGATGTCTCCAGCACAGAAGTTCTCCCACTGCAGACACAGCTGATTCTCATAGCCAATTGGCCTGGAGGTCAATTCATCCCAGTGATAACTACAACAATCAAGGCTTAACTACAACAAGACTGTGCACAAAGTACACAATGGGGTGCACCAAGACAGCA
>NW_006292337.1:362355-378654 GCF_000327345.1 Myotis davidii | reverse complement strand
GGGGAGAAAGGGGTGTGGGAGGTGCGGGAAGAGACTGGACAAAAATTGCACACCTTTGGATGATGAGGACAGCGGGGGGTAAGGGCAGAGGGTGGGGTGGGAACTGGGTGGAGGGGGAGTTATGGGGGGGGGGAAGAGGAACAAATGTAATAATCTGAACAATAAAGATTTAATTAAGAAAAACAAAAAAAACTAAAGTAACATCAAAAATAAATAAATAAATAAATAAAATTTCAGCCAAGGTATCAGCACAGTGCTTGTTCATTCTGTTAGATTCTCCTCCACAATCCTGCCATGTTACAGATGGTCTTAGAACCTTTTGAAACTTATATACATTCATATTGAACCTTTTAACACATAGTTTTGCAATGCTGCAGTTAATGCTGTCTGTCCACCACAGGCTGAGTTTCCCTAAGGTGCATTTGCATTCCTAGTGTCTAGCATGCAGTAGGTAGTCAAATGAATTGAGCAAGTGGGTGAGTATGTCAAGAGATGGGTTTGACATTGATCCCATCTCAAGTCAGAGGCAGAGCTCAGAACATGGCATTGACAACTTTGGCCTATTTTTCTCCTAGACACCTGTCATGAGTAATCACACCCAAGAGATGGAGTGTGTTCTAGAAAGAACCCTGGCCAGGGGAACAGGAGACGTGGGCTCAAGGCTCAGCTGGTCCCCAGTTCACTCTGGCAAGTCACCTTATCTCTCCCAGACTCAAATCGCTTACGTAAACTATGGAATTTGGGCTCATCAATATTGAAAGACCTTTTTAACTTTGAAATAATATTGTTTAAACCTGAGCAGCCAGAGAAGAATAAAGAACAGTGCCCTGCCTGTTCTATTTCAGAAGCCCCTGACCATCTGTGACTATTGAAGACCTGAAATGTGCCTGGTCCAGATTGAAATGTGCTGTGAGTGCAAAATGTATACTGGGTTTCAAACACTCGGGAACTTCAAAAAGCATGCCAATATCGCATTCATAAATTTTATATTGATTACATGTAGAAATAATATTTATTAAGTTTGATACAAAATACTATTAAAATTAATTTTACCCATTTCATTTTGCTTTTATAAATATGGTTAGTAGAAAATTTTTAATTACACACATGACTCAGGTTGTGGACAACACCATTCTGTGCCATTATTCGTGCTGCAATCCAGCTACATAATCCAAACTCTAATACATAAATCATTCTTCCTAAAATCTTTTTAGAATTCTCCAAATTCATTCTGAACTAAATCCATAAAAGGTTCACTAACGTGGAATTATCTGTATTGAAAGACACCAGAAGAAAGCATATCTTTTCTAGATATAGGATAGCCTTAATTGTACCCCTAAACCCTAGATGTATTATCTGTGTTATGCGAGAAGCAATGTGAATATCTTTTCTTTGTTTCACTCACTTCAGAATTGACCAGAGTGTAAGATGAGGTGGTGGTTAGGGCCAGGTAGAGTTACAGAAAGGAGAATAGTGGGTAAAATAAGTGTCCACCTGAGAAATGAGAATTCTAAGGGAAGCAGAGTGGGACCAGAGAGAGAAACCAGGAAAGAGATTAGGAAGGTGGCTTGCAGGCCCAGCAGCGTGAGGTCAGCACCACCTGGGACCTGATGGAATGTGGATACAAATTCTTGGACCCATCCCAGTGTCAATGTGGGGGCATTCAGCTCTTATTCAGGACTGTTCTCTCTTCACAGAGTCCTGGGAAAACATTCATCTGGGACCTGGGTTTCTAAGGACTAGATTTCAAAGATCTTTGTGGTTGATCCCAAGCCAGTTATTGTCACACATCTTCCTCTTCATCAACATTGTGTGTGGGTATATTTATTTCTTTAATATAGGTCTCTTCTACTTGACTGTAAGCTCCTTGGGAGCAAAAACCTTGTCTATATTTTCACTTCTGTACCCCTAGGTGTCTGGTTCATTGTGGGCATCAGTAAATATCTACTGAAAGAGTAAGTATCCAAGAAGTGCTTTATAATTATGAAATAACTACAAGATCTAGTTCTCTAATCCTATATAATAAAGAGCTAATATGCTAATTAGACCAAACAGTCAAATGGCTGTCCAGACAACCTTCCAAATGAAGCCAGAGCTGCAAGGTCAGGCCGAGGCAGTGGGGGCTGCGAGGGCCGAGCCACTTGCACAAATTTCGTGCATTGGGCCTCTAGTTTATATAATAAAAGCCTAAGCAACTGTTACAGCAGAATGACCAGAACAACCAGTCGCTATGATATGCACTGACCACCAGCACTAAGGAAGGAGCAGCAACCCAAACAGTAAGGAGCAGTGAGCAGGCAGGCAGTAAGGAGTGAGGGGTCCCGAACTGCAAGAGGGCACAGGCCGGGCTGAGGGACCCCTCTCCCCCAGTGCAGAATTTTGTACACCAGGCCTCCAGTTCTTTATAAAAAGAAAACAGGGTCTGTAGAGTGTTGTGATCAAGAGCAGCAGGCAGGTGAAAGTGTCAGGGCTGAAAGTTTCAGCCTCATTTTGTCCACAACAGCTCAAAACATGGGTCAAATGCCTGTGAGTGGAAATCAGGACCAAAACCCCACCTGGCATGAAAGAGAAGGGGAGTTTTTCTGCAAAAAGAAGCTTCTAGTTGTAGTCAACTCAACTAGAAGATGAGAGGAAAACACCAGAAGTTGATTTTGTTTTTCAAAAAGGCAACTTTTATGGTGAAATTTCCTAAATGTGAATTAAGAAACAAATTCCTTCCTGAATTATGTATAAATTGGATCAATTCACAACTATGTCTCCTATATATTTATTTTATCTTATTTTCCACAGTCGTATGGACCATACTTGCCCATCCCTTCTCAATCTACACAGTGCTGTGATCTGAAACCCATTACCTCATATTCCAGTGACCCATGTTGTCACCACACAGTTAATCTATAGGCATGCCCAGGCTGAGGACAGACAAGTCACCAATGATAACTGTTGCTAATTGTTCCTCCTATTCCACTTCTACCAGTACCTTCTCACCTGAAGATACCAGAGGATTTGGAATAGACACATCTCAATAACACCCAGAAAAGGGTTTTTCTTTTCTCCTTATTCTAAATCCCAATTGTTCTGCAAGCAACATTAATAGGCCATCTCTCTTGTCCTGAATAAATAAATAAATAAACTTTGTAGAAATGAACAGATGGAGAAAAATTTTAAAGCAGCATGTGGGCATTTCAGGCTCAAATCCCATTAATAGATAACAGTGTTTATAATAGCAGCTCCCACACAGAGCTTTTCAAATTTTAAACTTGTGTGTAATAGATTGGGCTCCCTATCCCCAAATTATCTGCACTGATGTCCTTTCATCTGGGTCAAACTTCTCCAAGCTAGAGTCCACGTTGCCACTCAAGGAGTGTGTGTTAGGGGCAGCAGGGGTTAGGTGGGAAAGGGACCTGCAGGTGGACAGCACCAGGAGCAATCAGTCATATGGCTTCTTAGTTCTCTCCTCCTTTCCCAGAGGAGTTGTTCAAGTTCTGGAGAGGTAATTGGTTGATTGTGGTAAACTAGAACCTTGACACAAACAAAGGAAAGAAAATTACAAGCATGGATGTTTTCAGTAACCCAAAGACATGGCTGCCTTGTTTCAACAAAACAAGAGAACCTAGATCCATGGTTGGCAAACTGCGGCTTGCGAGTCACGTGAGGCTCTTTGGCCCCTTGAGTGTGGCTCTTCCTAAGCCTTAGGAGTACCCTAATTAGGTTAATAACAATTTACCTACCTATATAGTTTAAGTTTAAAAAATTTGGCTCTCAAAAGAAATTTAAGTCATTGTACTGTTGATATTAGGCTCTATTGACTAATGAGTTTGCCCACCACTGGCCTAGATCCAAGTGAATATCAAAATATTGAGGTGCCACCTAGCACTCTAGCATGGTATTGACAGTTAAGAAACCACGCAATGAGAGAAATGAGATCACTCAGGGGCAGCCAGGAAAGGACTCTCAGAAGTAGATGGAAGAGACCTCAGGAATCCCTGGCTGGGATGGGAAGTTTGTGCGGGCTTATTATAAAGAAGGAGCTGTTGACTGCAAGTCTTTGTTAGAGAGACCCATGTTTACTTGATTGGTCCCCTCAGTCTGATAGGGAAGTGGAAACCTGAATTACCCTAATTACTAATACTAGCGTAGAAAGTAAGGCTCTTAATAAGTTCATTGACTATCTGAAAACTTCGGACAGTCAGGGATAAAAAATCCAGTGACAGCCTTGACTCAAAATTGAAGAAAACATGTAGGGTTCTCTCTAACCCCTGACCTGGGCACCGGTTTCGTAGTGCACGTCTCATTGAATCACTGGCCTCCAGAAATGCAGACAAGTGAAAGCATTTTAGAGCCTACTCAAGGGGCCACTAGAGCACAGTAACAGGGACTAAGGGTTCCTGGTACATCTTAAAATCCTAAGGTCCCTTAAAAATGGCACCTATGCTACACGCCAATATACAAATGCTTAGATCCTATTTCAACTTAAACATCCTCAAAGAAATCTTCCCTGACTTCCCTTACTGAGGTCTCCCTGTTACTAGTAAATGTTCCTGTAGCACCCAGTTCTTCTTTATTGCATTTAATCTACCTGTAATCATACATTTAATTAGTTGCCATTATATACTTAATGTCTGTCTTTCCTGCTAGACTGTAAGCTCTTTGAGAGTGGAAAACATGCCGATTTTTCTCATGGTTTTATCCCTAGAGCTTAAAAAGTATATGTTGACTTACTCTGGACTAATAGCCAGTAATAGTTTAGACATTACTTATTAAATAAAGAACTGAATAAATACATTAATTAATCCATAGCATTAATAAGAGAGGAGACATTGACCTTGAAAAAAAACCAGTGAGAAGCCTCCATTAAAGATGATGAACCAAACACTCAACTTCAGTGTTTGGCAAATGTATATTTCTTCAATTTGGCATATCTTCAGCAGCTCAAAAAATGCCTTGATATGATAGGTGTGCTGAACTGGATCCCTTGGGAGAAATGAAGTATCATTTCTAGCAATGATTACTAATGGGTAGTACTCAAGAATTCAGAATGTGACATCACTGTGTAAATTACATTGAGTCCTAAAGCCCACATGGAATCTTCACTCATTCCTTCCAACACACTACACATTAATTACTAGGCTATATTTATTCTAAAAGCCTAGAACATGGCAGCTATAAGCATGTTAGGTGATTATAGCAAGTGCCCTATGTTAATTACATAACCTTGACTTCCTACTTTATTTAGATAAAATTTATCAGAGTACTAGTTGGCTACAGATGGACAAATCCAGACATCTTAATCTCACTGAATTCAGTGAGGCTGTTGTGACTGATTTAAGAAGGAATGTATGCATTTTCTCAGTCCCCCATATCTGCCCAATGGCAGCCATAAGACCAAGTATCACTGTCTTGAGTTCTGGTGGCTGAATGTATCTGAAAGTATAGTACTCTCATGTAGACTCAACAACAAGGTTTGACAGTCTACTTTTTACACCATGTAAGCTTTCTGAGGTTCTCTTATCATCCAGACTGGGAGCGAGCCCCAACAAAGACTGGACTTACCACTTATTTGGTGTGAGAGCTGTGAAAGAATGAGCATTCATGGTTGTGAACATTAAAAAGTATCTTATTTTACTTATGCAGCTGGCTCTCAAGGAGGAAATTCTGGATTCTGAAATATTTTTCTGAGCAGCAAGAGCATTTATGCAGTTTATATAATTACTAGAGGCCCAGTGCACAAAATTTGTGCACTCAGGGGAGGAGGGGTGGGAATCTCTCAGCCCGGCCTGCATCTTCTCACAGTCCAGAGCCCTTGGGGGATATCCGACTGCCACAGAGGCGGGAGAGACTCCCACCACCACTGCTGCACTCACCAGCCATGAGCCCAGCTTCTGGTGCTCCCCCTATGGGAGTGCACTGACCACCAGGGAGCAGCTACTACATTGAGTGTCTGCCCCCTGGTGGTCAGTGGGCATCATAGTGACTAGTCATTCTGCCATTCAGTCAATTTTCATATTAGCCTTTTATTATATAGGATGACCAGTAAAATAAATAACAGGAGTTTGGTTATTAGTGAGTAAATTCAATTTCCTGTTGCAGAGTTTATAATTTTAAGAGAACAAATACAACTTCCTTTAACAACTATTTTTTTTTAACAACCTTTGAGGCTTATGCAGGGGTATAGTTTTAGGTTCCAACGTAGGGTGATAATTTTCCAAAACTAGATCATCTCTGACAGAGATACCAGATCTTATTTAAAGTATTCTATATCTTTCATTAATAAAAATTTAGAGAGAGAGCTGTCTTGATATCTACAACCATCAGAGCATATAGAAATTTAAACTAAAAGGCCAAGTTTCTTCCTTTGGCAAGGTTATTGATCCATTGTATTTTATGAACTAACAAATATAAGCACTGTTTCATTTAATCTTTCTTATCTTGCTGAGATATGTAATTGTTTAGTCCTGCACTTTGAATCCTTGAACCATTTTTACCAACAAAGTTTATTCTATTTCAAGATTTGACCCCATCAAAGCCTTCATTACCTTATTTTTTCTAGCTTCAACCAAGACTGAAAATAAGTAATTTTAAGTTTATCATTTTTTATTTTCACAGGTTAGTTTTAATTTCATTTTGGGAAGTAAAGGAGACATGATAACATATATAGCTTTTATTTTATATAAAGGTGTAATGTATTTACCACAAATTAACCCTTGCTTGTAACATGACTGTGGAGAAGTCCTATTCTGCTTTCATATGGTGTCAGGAGAGCTGAGAAAGAGGACTAAGCTTCTAGCAATTGCCTATAAAGAGCTTTGTTTGGGTGGAGGAAGGAGGGAAAATATATGAAAAACTATCAGTCTATGTTTTACACCCAGAAGAAAATTATATACGAAAGGGCCCCTGGAACTTAACACACTGCTGTATTTTAAGCTATAGGCTGGATTGCCCCCTGTCTCTTTCAAGAATTTTATCTCTGCTCTTCTTTCTCATTGTCACAGTCATCCAAGATGCCCCAATTTCCCATCACTCTATTCCTTAACAGAGATAAACTTAAGAACATACATAAGGTAGCATCACTCCTTTACCCTCTTTTACCCATGGCCCTGACTCCTCATACCACTCAGAAGCCCAATGCCTTCTTTCTCCCTCCATCATCCTTCCAACAAAATCAAATCTCAGGAAATGACCTGATAAACTCATGAACATATAAATAGACATGTCTGAAAAACAGACCAACTGGTTACCCTTCCCAGAAACACTTGCTTTCCAATAAAGGAACAGGCTTAAGTCACAAGAATGATTCTCTGCTGCTCAAATGTCAGGACTCATTTACCTGTGGCCATGAATGGATATCCTGGTGACTTTGATGTCACACTTCAGGAAGTCCCATACTCTACCACCTTCTTGCTGACTTGTCTGGTATCCATTTCCCCTATTACCCCAACTCACAGTTTAATTACTTATTTCAACTTTGAAATTCTCTCTAAGATCCAGAGCACTCCAAGTTCTGGCCTCATATAAGAACAGGGGATAAACACCAACTTCAAAAGTTTCTTGGATTCTAATCTTGGCACAGTCAGTCTCCTAACTGATGGCATCAATGGTTCCACTTAATTCTGAGAGTAAAGTTCATAGGCCTGTAGAAATTGTAATATAAAAAGAAAAGTGTCAAGATTCACAAAATGATATAGTCATCATAAAGGCTAGAAGCCAAAAAAATTAAGAAATCACCTGAGTGCTTAAATCTCCCTGAATAGGAGAGTGATAAGCATGGCTGATTCTGACCACAGCACACAGCTTAAACCTGATCATCTGCTGGATATCTCACCCTAATCACCAGCTATTCAGTGGCTGGAAGGCCACTACCAAGCCCAAGCAGCAACATGCCAGGGCCCACAACTGTGCAGCTGATAATGTCACGCCAGGGGCTGGCCAGCCACCTCCCCTGCTCTGAACACTGCATACAGAAGGCTGAGTGGGGTTGGTGGGGCTGGCTGCCAGCTGTGTCTGATGATCCTGCTGTGGATGGACCTCACCTTCCTTTTACTCTGCCCACTGAGTTCTGGCTTCCGAAGAAACAAACAACACAAATCCAGACAGTGCAGAGACCAGGGAATTTAGCAGAGTTTCCTGCCCAGTGCAAACAATGTAGGATAGTCCTGAAGAAACTTGGATTTGAAAAATCCATCAGTGACCCTCGCAAATCTTCCAGTTCATTTTCATGACCACATGTAATGGAAACCTCCTTCTCTATGTCAGATCTATAAGTTCAACCAAAGCAAGTCTATGGGTTTAATCCCTTCTAATTCTGTTTCATTTCCAGTAACCATATCTCACCCCAACAGTAGCCAACTGAGGTGAGCTGAATGGTGGCCCTCCAAAAAGGTATATCCATGGTCTCAAACTGTGAATGTGAATATGACCTTATTTGGAAAAGGGATCTTTGCAGATATACTTGAGTTAAGGATCTCATAAAGAGATAAGAGATTAAATGAGACCCAGTGACAAATACCTTTATAAGGAGCATAAAGAGGATAGACACAGGGAGAATATGAGGAAGCCATATGAAGTAGAGATTGGAGGAATGTGGAAACAAGCCAAGGAACTCTTGGAACCACCAGAAGCTGGAGGAGGCAAGGAAGGATCATCCCCTAGAGTCTTTGGGGGAGCACAATCCAACTGACACCTTGACTTTGGAGTTCTGACTGTTAGAACTGTGAGAGAATCAATGCCTATTATTGTAACCCACCAACCACATGGGAATTTCTTACAGCATCCCAAGGAGACTACTGCACAGGCCAGTAGTCTTAGGTACTTCCACAAGAGAACACCGGAGGACCCAGGCAACAGCCCTCAGGGGATGTCTGACTAAGCTGGCAGTCAGACATCCTTAGTGCTGCCACGGAGGTGGGAGAGGTTCCTGCCACTGCTGCTGCACTCGCCAGCTGTGAGCCTATCTTCTGGCTGAGTGGTGCTCCCCCTGTGGGAGCGCACTGGCCACCAGGGAGCCGCTCCTGCATTGAGCGTCTGCCTCCTGGTGGTCAGTAGGCATCATAGCGACAGGTCATTCCACCATTCAGTCAATTTGCATATTAGCTTTTTATTATATAGGATGCTTCAACAATAAAAAATAAGTTATCTTTATTAGTATAATAAGAATAGATTATATTGATTGAGTCCTCATCAAGTGCCTGCCACTGTTCTAATCATTTCATACCTAGAACTCAATCTTCTTGGCAATCCGATGAGATAGCTAGTGACATTATCCCCATTCTTCAGGCAAGCACATTGAGCTCAGAATGGTTCACTCACTTGCCCACATTCTCATAGAAATGAGCAGCAGGGCCCACTCTGTTATGTCTGCATAATACACAGTGACACACGGAGAAGAGAACATCCACTCTGGGTTCAAAAGGCCATGTTCTCATCTCAGATGTCCTTGGGCAGGTTTCCCAGCTGCTCTGAGCTGAACAAAAGCTCTGGCTTGTCTCCCCAACTTGGACATTCTGGGGTCTCCCAAATTTGTTCTCATTCTGAAATGGTATGATTTGCAAACCAGGTGTTTCCTATTATCAGTGATTTGCCTCTCCATTTGCACAGGACCCTCCTGCCAGACTCTGGACACCTGGTCTGCTTTGCCACTCAGTCGTGCAGAAAGGCAACAGAATCAGCACATTCCCCGAGCATACGGAAGGGTGGTAAGAAATTCACCCCATATTTTAAAATGTCCTTTTCTCCCTGCAGCCAAGCCTCACTGACAAAGCAGGCCCCTGGGCTGCCAGGAAACCAAGCTGCTCCTCGTTCTTATATTTAAATTTAATTTAACTGTAGCATTATCCTGCATGTCAACAGTTCGGGACAAATTGATGGATTCTAGTTTAACTATTTAGCTGTGCCAGTGGTAATATGTTCAATCATGCATTAAATTAAAAATGACACTTGAAAATATGTATATCCTGGACCTCAGTTCTGTGCATCAAAAAGGAAAAGATTTAAAATGCTGTCTAGTGGAGGATTACCACTGAAAAAGCATGAATCTCATTACTGCAGGCTGCACGGAACACATTTGCAAAGCTTCGTTTAAAAGGCTGTTGGACTGTACAGCGTGGTTATCTGGCTGGCTAAACAGGCCATTTCTTTTCCATGGGAGAAAGCCCAGCTGCTGCCAAAGCAAAGATGTTGTCAGTGCTCCCCACCTCCTCACACCCATCTTGATTCCTGAACACCCACTCTTGGCTTATGTGTACCGTGTACCAATTCCAGCTATCATCTCCTAACATCACAGTCTTACTCTTCACACAGTTAATAACAAACTCATCTGCAAGCATAAATAACCAGAAAATAATAGCAGTTACCATTTATTAAGCACCTACCATGTGTTAGCCACCTTGTTAGACACCTACAAATAGGTCATTCAACAGCCCTATGAAGCAATTATTATTATACCATTTTGGAATATGCAGAAGCTGATTCTTAGAGAGGGTAGGTACATTTTTCAAGGTCACACAGTGGTTAATGGCAAAGCCAGAATTTCAAGCCAGTCCTGTCTCTTTTCAATGCTCAGGCTCTTAATCAGGGGCAACTCGGCCTTTTAAGCCATCACTCCTAAAGATGCCCAGTGAGCCAAGCTTGCATTCACCTATTGTACCCACCCATGCACCCAAATGAGCCTTGAGTACGTGCTAGGTTAGAACCGCAGAGCAAGGAGCATCTGCTTCGGATGCTTCCACTCCCTTTGCTGTGCCCTCTCCCTCAGGGGGCAGGCACATTCTAGATCACTAGACTATGGACTTTGTAGCAGCAAAGACCAGACTTGGTTATTTTATATCCCCAGTGCTCATCCACATGTCCAGCCTGGAGCAGGTGTGCATGGCCCTTTGTTGACCTATACTGAACTGGGTGCTGGGGGAAAAAGACAGAGAAAAGGGAGCACCACCAAGGAAAATGAGAGGGCAGGCAGTGGAACACAATCATCAGAAATTCAATGGTAGAAGAGAAAAAACACATCATTTCCCCTTTCTTGGTAATAGAAATGCATTTCCCCTGAGGGTACTAACTGTTACCAGAAACATAGCAGCCTTCAAATTCTTTCATCTTCCCAAAATTTAAATTCAAATCATTTTGACACTGAGTCACAAAAGAAGACCTAACAGCAAATTTTCTCAATGTTAAGTACAAACTTAGGTCAACAAGTGAGCAAATGAGAGCCCAGAGAAAGAGGATAAAAACAAAATGATCTAAAATCTAACTACTCCAGTCGGTGGTGGATCATTGAACTACTCCAGTCTGTCTTCCTGTTTCTCTACATGGACACATACTATTGTCATAATAACAACATTCAAGTAAAATTTGTTGTTTCATAAAAAGTTCAATCACATAACCCAGTTAAGTCTACTGTTCCTGAAATAACGATATCTTCCAGCAAATGAGCACAGATCAAGGCTAAGACATTTTTCCATTCACCCGGTTCCGCTTCTGTGCATGTCACCTACTTTATATGTTCTACCCCACTTCCATCTCCTAGCGATAGGCTGGAAATTTCCATTCCAAACAGAAGCCACACAGCCACCCAGTTTTGAAGTTTTGCGTTTATTTAGCACACGCCCTACTGAGAAATACCCATTAGCGGGAGCTTTGCTGTGACCTAACCTTGCAGAGTTCTGGGTTGAGCTGGCATTGGCCGCGCAAGGACAGCCGCAGGACAAGGCTGAAATTAACCCGATTTCAGCGGTTGGCTTCTGAGTGTGCTTGCATCTGCTATCTTAATGGACTGTGAGGCTGCCAGGTTGTCTTCCAGAACCTGCTGTCAAGGTTGAGGAACACAGGCAGGCGCCCAACAGGAGCCTGATGCTCAGCGGCCACCCTTGGTTGGTTATCTCATCCTGGCAGGCAGGCCTGTCTAGAAGCCTTTGGCTTCTCCTCTTTTTCTTTTAAAAGTAAAGGAGCTATTAAACATGGCCTGAGTTTGTTCATTTGGACAAAACTAAACATTTTCATCAGCTTCATTTCCTGGCGATCACGTTAGCATCTGTCCTTTGTGGGAAGGCAGGCGTTTCCACATGTGGAATCCCCCTTAGGGAGCTCTGGCAAAGCAGACACATGAGGGGTCCTGTTCAGTCAGGGCAGATGCACTGACCATAAACAGAGGTTCTGTCCACATTGAAAGGCACAGTCTTGGCCTTTTACAGAAAAGTTGCAGCTGTTATTCTTAAAAAGAAAAACAATAGCTATTGTTTGTTGAACATAAAGCACCTTCCAAAATTTATGATAAACACTTTAGCCCTATCATTGGACCCATATTACAGATGAGAAGTTGAGGCATCACAGGCCTTGGAACTTGGCCAGGGTTACTTAACTAGGAATGGAGGAACGGGGTTGGCATTTATACCCAAGTCATTTGATACCATGGTCCAACCTCAATGGTTCCCGTAAGGGGAGCAGTTTCTACTCTCAGGAACATGATGGCAGGTCTGGAGAGCCAGGTGCTAGTTTGAATCTCCTTCTGTGCCACTCATTTCCATCCTTTTTCAACATGAGAATCCCTTTTTCCTTTTCAAAAAAAAATAAATCTGAAAATCACTATAATCTCAGTACACATTGAATAAGGCAAAAAGCTAGTGTGAATTTAATAATGTTTATAAACAAGTCTGTATCTTTTTCTTTACAATAAAATCAGTGAACATTACATATGTGTGTAAGTCGTTATTATCCAGTCACCACACAAATCTCAGGTGAGTAAGGATTCTTGGTTCACTGGAACTAATTCAGAAAGCCACAGTAGGAAATGATTTCTGCCTCTGCTCCTTGTCTCATGGGAGCCCAAAATCGATGGTGTGAAGATGGATAAGCATTCTGACTTAAAAATAACAACAAAATAACAATGACAATGAAACACTTTTAAATGTTTAAATCAAGGGGTAATTTAAGGAGACACTGAATTTACTGTCAATGTTCTTGTCTTCTTAGGGTCAGGTGCAAAATCAGCTTGCAGAAGAATTAAAGATTCTGGGCTATGAGAGGAACTATCCCTTTAGTCTCAGCAGGAGTGATGAAGTCCAGCCCAAGGGCTGTATCAAGCTCAAGAAATCATTTGGTCTGGCCCTGCCAAGGCATTAGGGGTGAGTTAATTAAATATTTAACCAAATATATTAGGCTACTTTTTAAGTTGATCATTTTGTATGGCCCTTGGCAGAAAAAACATTCCCCACCCCTGCTTTAGAGAGTTTCCAGAGTCTTAGAGAAAGGACCCTAGTCTGAAATGAACTGTTTCTCTAACTGGGACTAAGTTCCCAGGGCTGCCTACTAACTGCCTGGACTCACCCTGAATTCTGTGACCTATTGTTTTACTTTGTTGTCTTTTGCTGAGATACCAAGATCTTGTCTTGCACCCTTGGTAGGTCACCCTCATTATTTTATCACCGTCAGCCAGAGGACACCAAATCACTATGTCTCTTCTTTGGGATCCAATCAGCCATAGATCAGCTCTAACAAAAAAAAAAAAAAACACTTCTTTCAAATTATTATTATTCTCTTGGTAGAGTGACTTTACTTTCTGAGTTTCTTGGTCTCAGATGCTGCAGGAAAGTTAGGTAATCGGGCACCACAAAGCTGCCTGACCACAAAGACACAAGATCTGGTGGCCTTCACACTGTCAAATATATTAAGTACTCTTCAGGTGGGTTTTGAGGAATTTCTGGCATCAAAGGAATCACTCCCTCCAAGCAGTCTCTGCATTATAGGGAGGCTCACAAAGGACCAGTGTCCCTCTGTTGGATGTGTGTTTATTATGAAATCAATATGGCAAGAGAATTCATTCTAAATTTATTTGATTAGAGGCCTAAAATTTAAGCCCATATTATTGCCACTGCCACTTATCACAAGGAAGCTAACAAAGGATGACTTGTATGTGTAATATGACAGGTGCCCTGGGCAGAATCCATCAAGTCATGTATCTGTTTGGATAGGGGTTAGTCTATGGAATCTGATGCTTCAATCCACAATCATGATATAACTCAAAGACCTTTGCCTGCTAAATAGACATCTGGGAGAGCAGTTCTGGCACCATTCCTCTTCAGCTCCAATTTTTCACACAGGAGAAGCGCAACCCAGATTCGTAACTGCCTCAGCAACAGAACCGAGAGGGACAGGAAGACCTCAGGAAGATGATGGGACAGATCAGGATTCTTGCTGCTTCTACTAAGTGCTTTGCACTTGAGTGGTTTTAGTGCAGGTTTTGACTTGCTATTCTTCAAAGTGTTCTGTAAGATTGAGAACATGTTTATGTTTGTTTATTCACTTGGGAAGATCTGAGACAGAGATTTTTAAGCCCCTAGAGTCCACAAGTCAGTTGACAAAGCTACACATTGGCAATTCATGACTCATCTTTTCTGCTGAACATTTCCTGGGGGGCGGGGGGCGGGGACAATGTGTGATTTGGCCCCCAAACTGAAAGAACAAGGAAGAGTTGAGCCTTAACTGAAAAGTTGTTTAGGAAGAGAGGAAAGGGGTGAGAGCAGGGGGCCGGCCCATTGAATATTGAATACGGGATATGACCTATCAGCAGTTGGTCAACTTAGGCAGCCTCTGGAAGTCTCAGTTTCTCTTTCCTGTAAATGAAATCAAATAGCACCAGCACGGGACAGTTGTTATGAGGATTCAATAAAATAACATACGTTAAGCTTGGAACCAATGGGCTTTTGTCCCCCAATATGGATCTAGCTTAGGGTGGAGTTCATCTCTTGTAGCTTTGCTTAAACAGTCCTTCTACAGCCCTGGCCTGCACTGCGATACTGGATCAGGGTCACAATGAAAAGAAAAGCGGCCCAGCTGGGAATATCAATCCTCACTTTTCTCTCAAACCTTTAAGATAGGTCAGAAAATTAACCCATGCAACTCTTATTAGCATCTCCTCTGATCTCCAAATCCCCCAGGATTTGCTCAATCTTTTGGCCTCACCAAATTCACTAGCCATACTTCCTGCGCCCATCTTTGCCACCAGTTTCCTTACTCCTCCATGCACATTGCCTCTACTCTCTCCATCTCCAAGAAACTTTTTTTAAACAAAAATATGTGCATGTGGCTTTTGTCCTTTTTTTTCCTTGAAAAAAGCAGGAGAGGAGAAGATGCTGAGGCAAAGGGGCCGGGGAGCTATGAACTCCCACACATTAATAATGTTTATACCATCTCATAGAATTAAAACACAGGGTTCTTTATTTTCCCAAGTATATATAGTTTTTAAATTTCCCAGGAGTTTAAATAGGACATTTTATATGGTCCATAAATTGTGATATTCGCCTGTGGATGGCATGGGAAACACTATCACATTTTCCTAGCCATCACAGTCACAACCAGCATCACTGCAGCACAGCTCATTTTACAGCCCTCCCTGGATTTGTCTTCATTCCAGTTTCTATTTATATTTTAACAGTCATTTGACCAAAGACTCCTTTTTTTTAAACTTAACTGAAAACATATTTTCCACTCTTGACATAGCCATGCTGAATTCTAAAATGTTAGTCTATTTCTGTGAATTATTTATAAAATAAGAATATCCATCATTGCATATATAATCATACCACAGGGAACAAGCTTAAAGACTTAAAATATTGTACAAAATTTAGATTTTTTATTTATAAATGTTAATTGAAAAAGGAGATAATGATAATAGTCAGTCTTAGGTGTGTTGATGTAGACAAAAAACAAAAGAAATTACATTTCTATTAAAACTAGTGCCCTACCAATATTTTTAAATTGTAAGATTAGATGAAAGAAATGTCTTGACCTGAATTCTCTTAAGCCAAGACCCTCTCATTTGACTTCTTAAAACCTTTTGTTTCCACATGTCAGTTAGTTCCTTGATTTCTACCCTTACACCCCACCCCACCTCACCCCCCCATGAATGCTTCTCAATCCCTTTCCCTTCACCCTGTCCATGGACATCTGACCAGCAGTGAGTGACTGTCTCTTTTTTGTTTAACCCTTTAGTCTTGTCCCCTCAAATAGTCCCCATGTTCCCCACTTGTTACTATGAGAATTAAGCTAAAATGAACACCAAATGCTAAAAGTATAAACATCTGGTACATTTTCACCTAAAACTCTTTGCTTAAAAACCAAAGATTTAAGTGGAGCTGCTTCTAAGCAGAAAACCCATTTATTCAAGGGCCTGCCATGAGAGGCAAGGAACCCCTCTGGTTGGTCCAGGCGGTGGCCACAGACTGCAAACCGCTTGGCCGTTTTGGGAAAGTCGCGTCTCCTCCCAGGACCTCGGTGCCTTCTGCCAAGTAGAGGTGATGAGGGGGCGCTCGG
>NW_006292337.1:360776-362299 GCF_000327345.1 Myotis davidii | reverse complement strand
TGGGTTTATTTTGACAAAAAACAAAAGAATTTACATTTCTATTAAAACTAGTGCCCTACCAATATTTTTAAATTGTAAGATTAGATGAAAGAAATGTCTTGACCTGAATTCTCTTAAGCCAAGACCCTCTCATTTGACTTCTTAAAACCTTTTGTTTCCACATGTCAGTTAGTTCCTTGATTTCTACCCTTACACCCCACCCCACCTCACCCCCCCATGAATGCTTCTCAATCCCTTTCCCTTCACCCTGTCCATGGACATCTGACCAGCAGTGAGTGACTGTCTCTTTTTTGTTTAACCCTTTAGTCTTGTCCCCTCAAATAGTCCCCATGTTCCCCACTTGTTACTATGAGAATTAAGCTAAAATGAACACCAAATGCTAAAAGTATAAACATCTGGTACATTTTCACCTAAAACTCTTTGCTTAAAAACCAAAGATTTAAGTGGAGCTGCTTCTAAGCAGAAAACCCATTTATTCAAGGGCCTGCCATGAGAGGCAAGGAAGTCATTGCTTTGCGCTGAGATGAAGACAGAGAGGTTAAGCCAAGAACATATGTCATTACACAATTCCTGTTGTCAACCTAGAGGACAGAGAACAAAACAGTGAGGAGCAAAAAACCTCAAGCTCTGTTTTGGTCCTAACTTTGTCCTTAATTTTGTTGGGTCACTTTGCAGGCAGCTGTTTGTCTCTCACTGAATTAAATCATCTTGAAGTACCAATATGCTTATTATTCTCATTTTCTTTCCTACCATGTGGCAAAAATGGCACAACCATCCCACCTTCCTCTGAGCCACCTCCCCCAAAGAGATCGTTGGAAGTGACTAGAAATTAGGACAGCTCCTGACTAGCAATTGTAATTAGCCAAAGTGAATCAAATCACACAGTTGCCAGCCTGTGTCAGAAAAACACAGATGTCCCTCGAAATTAAACCATTAAAAACAACCACTGAATGTTTTTTCTGTCATGGGATTATGAACAGTTTCTTTAAAAATGTTCTTGCTTTTTTGAATTATCTAATTTTTCCTAAAGGGACATGTATTGCTTGAATGGTAAGAAAAACGTAAAGAATTTTATGACAATTTTTGATCTAATATTTTTTGGATGATGGATATTTGTAATTTTTTCATGGCTGTTTTATTCTAAATTATATGTTATCTACACTAATAAAAGAGAAACATGGTAATTGGCGTACGAACGCTATCCTTCCCATTGGCTAATCAGTGAGATATGCAAATTAACTGACAGCCAAGATGGCAGCTGGCAGCTTGAAACTAACATGAGGCTTGCTTGCCTCAGTGATGGAGGAAACCAACGTTCCCGGCCTGCGGCTGCAGGCCTCTGAGCCTGCAGTTTAAGAAACTATGTAACAAATACCGCCGGACTTCAGCCAGCAGGATCGCAACATTGTATGCAAAGGTCAGAAACCTACTTTCAGCAGTGGAGGCCTAAGAGCTGGAGCCAAGCCTCAAGCTAAAGCTGGCCCAGAATTAAAAAAAAAAAAAAAAAGGAAAAAAGAGGGGGT
>NW_006292337.1:358377-360339 GCF_000327345.1 Myotis davidii | reverse complement strand
CACTTCTCAGAATTAAAAATCCCCAATCAGCCCTACCCTGAGCGTGACTGAGGGTGGCATCCCAATCTCCTGATCGCCCTGCTCTGTGCATGACAGGGGGCGGTGCCCCAACTCCCCAGTCGGCCCTGCTCTGAGCCCGACCAGGGGCAGCACCTAGGGATTCGGCCTGCCCTCTGCCACCCGGGGAGCAGGCCTAAGACAGCAGGTCATTATCTCCCGAGGGGTTCCAGACTGTGAGAGGGCACAGGCCGGGCTGAGGGACCCCCCTCCCCCGCGAGTGCACAAATCTTTGTGCACCGGGCCTCTAGTTATATATAAATTAATAACTGGATTATTACATTAATTGACAGGTAACCTGCTATTGGCTTGGGAATCTCCCTCAGACATTCTGTGGGTGGGTAACCATGGGGTTCAGAGACACAGTAGTTTTTTTTGAGTGATAAAATCACAGTTTTTATCAAGAACATTAAAGTGCCTGTTTTTACCCTTTGCTACAATTAATGGCCTGTGTTCTGTGAGCTTCACTGGGGCAAGATTCACTCTGTTCAGTAATGCTAGTGTCAAGCAGATGGTTGACGTAGAATGGCTTCCTTCAGATTTTCCTTCTGAGTAGGGACTTTCTGAGATTCTGTGCTCTCCCATTGAAAAGCTTTTGGTTAAAAAATTTTAATAACTATTTCTTTAAAAAAGATATATGAAATTAAAAGAAACAAATGTTAAATACAAAATGAGCATACCTGCTGTTGTCTTTGATTTTATTAGGCAATGCACACATTGACCCAAAAGTATTAACACAAATGAAAATTTATAGGGACAATTAACAGAAAAAAGCTGTTGTTTTTACTCCTGTCAGATTTCAGTGTGTTTGTGCTGTCACATCAAGATTTGAAGCAGTGCCCTAGCTGGTGTGGCTCCCTTGCTTGACAGTGTCATCCCATGCACCAAAAGATGGTGATGGTGGGTTTGATTCCCAATCAGGGCACATGCCCGGGTTGTGAGTTTGATTCCTAGCCAGGCACATACCAGAGGCAACCAATTGATGTTTCTCACATCTCTCTCTCTCTTTCTCTCTCTCCCTCTCCTTTTCTCTCCCTCCCTCTTCCTTCCTCTTTCTCTAAAAAAATCAACAAAAAATATTTTAAAATAAAGATTTGAAGCACTAAGGAGTCTGCTGGTACTGAAGAAGGTATATCAGAGGCCATAACAGTATCTATCTCATAGGGTGATGGTGGGGATTCATTGCATTATTATACAGAAAAGAGCTTAGAATAATGACCATCACCTACTAAATGCTGCATGAGCAATAGTTATTGTCTTTTTGGGACCATAGAGCTCTGTGAAACTCATGTCCCCATATCTCAGCATCCTCTTCTCACACTCCCAACTCAGGAGTAAGCCCTTAGAAACATGTGTTACAAAGAAGTTGGTTTACTCCATCCTCAGAATCATCTGGCCTTGGCTTATTCTTCAATCTAAATATTTATTGAGGGCAGTCTGATCCAGGTTTAAATCCCAGCCTTATCACCTTATCTTCAGAGCCCTGTTAGTCTATAAAGTGAGGACACTACCTGTTTTGTAAGGCTGTTTTGAATGTCTGGGTCAATGTGTGTAAACATCATAGCACAATACTTGGTACATCACAGGCACTTCATAACTGCCAAATACAATATTATTATTACTACTACAGGCCCAGTGCACAAAAATTTGTGCACTCAGGGGGTCCCTCAGCTCAGCCTGTGCCCTCTCACAGTCTGGGATCCCTTGGGGAATGTCCACCTGCTGGCGTAGGCCCGCTCCCTGGAAGATCGGGCCTAAGCTGGCAGTCAGACATCCCTCTGGCAGTCCGGGAGCCCTCGGGGGATGTCCACTTGCCAGCAGGGACAAGGCCTAAGCTGCAGCCGGACATCCTTAGCGCTGCTGAGGAGGCGGGAGAGGCTCCCCTGCCCACCACTGGGAGGGGCG
>NW_006292337.1:351495-358267 GCF_000327345.1 Myotis davidii | reverse complement strand
TGCCTGGCCTGCCTAGGTGAGGGGCTCATGGCCATTTTCAGGCTGGCCATGCCCACAGGCTGAAAGCAGGTATCTGGGATTTATTTATCGTCTATAATTGAAACTTTGGAGCCTTGAGGGGAGCCAAGGGCCAGCCAGGGCAGGCGGGAAGCTTAGCTTCCTCCATTACCAAGGGCAACCCAAGCCTCCTCCTCGCTCCATCTTAGTTGGGTTAATTTGCATACTCGCTCCTGATTAGCTTGTGGGTGTGGCTTGTGAGCATGGCTTGAGCATAGCAGAGGGATGGTTAATTTGCATGTTTCTCTTTTATTATATAGGATGACTTCTAAAATGAAAGATTGCAGGGAGTTCAATAGGGGTTTCACTGTTTCCCTAACTTCCTGCCCTCGACCTTGCCATGGAGAGATGAGAAAAGATTCTGAGAACATTCTGTTCCTCCCCAAAGGAAACAACTGGTGAGAACTCCTCTTTGAAACAGCTACAGCTCTGTAGGAATGTGAGGTGTGTGTTCTGGTGGGCAGATTCAGAAGTCCCCTGTGGAGTGCCCTTGAGGAATGAATGAACAGGCTAAATGAGACAGCCTGATTTCACTCTGGAGCGGGAATTACTACAAATACCCAGTTACAGGCTGTGATGTGTGTATTCCTACACATTCCCCAAGCCCAAAGCTACCACTCCAAGTGAAACCCAGAATAACCTGGAGGCTAGCCAAGTAAATTGTACCACTCAAAGTGCCCTTGGGAAGTAACTATCTATACAATTGTCAACCTACCTTGTGTGAGCTTCATTTGACTTAATTATTTGATTTATGAATGGTCAATGTTATTGACCATCCAACTGCCCATAGACCCTTCCACTTAATAAAACAGTGGCCTATTAGCCAGCTCGTTCAATAAAGAAGCATTGAAGGAAAGCAGTATCCGTAGGGGCAACCGAAGCAAGGCAGCTGTGCTCCCCTGGCTCCATGAGCAATCTCGCGAAGATGGTGAAGATTTCACTTTGGATCTATAGATGCCATGTTTGATTTTGCATTAGAAAATTACTGTATGATTGAACTCTGGCTCAGTTCTTCTAAAGAGCAGTAAATATTGGAAAGCTTCAAGAACACTACTGGGATATATATATATATATATATATATAGAGAGAGAGAGAGAGAGAGAGAGAGAGAGAATATTCATCTTACTGACTATATAATCTCCCAGCCATGTGCCAATATTTCAAAAGAACTAATTCATTCATGTGGTGCTGAATTGGCTGCTCCTATAAATAACGCATGGTAAGTACAGATCACATTGGGAAAAAAAGCCTTTTGTGATGCAACAATATTGTACATGGTAAGGAAGCTAGGGATTCCTTGAGATGGTAATCTCAGCATGAGCACAAGGCCTGTGTGTGTGTCTGTTTCCTTTGCAGATTTTCCGGATCTCATGGGTGGTATGAAAAGATTTAACTCTAGACCGTCATCATAATGAAATGCTCCCAAACTCTAGTGGATTTTTCCATTCCCATCCCCTCCACTATAATCAAACTGTACCCTAGGAGTTCTCATTTTAAGCACATATAACAAAGATCAGGGTTCAATAACTTGCTTCTTGCTGTCTCTAAACAGATTTTGAGTTCAATCTTGCAATATAAAAGCACATTAAAAATTCTAAGTGTCTGACATTCCTCACTGGAAGTGATGCTTGAGACTCGCTTATAAATTTCACAACTGCATGAAACAGAAACTGGGCTCTACTACACTCAGCATGTGGTCCCTAGCAAATGGCACAATAAGAGCCTTCTGTGGCACTGCACTCACTATCTACGTTGGCAAGTCTTTTCTCTGTTCTTTCTTTTATTCAGACCTTTCATGAAAGCCCCTGAATCTACATGGGCACCTAGGAGGGCTGGATGGAGGCTGGAAAGGGGCCAGCTCTGGATGAACAGATCCTGGAGTGGGTTAGTTTAGAACCTCTCTAATTAGCCAGACCCCGCCAAGGAAGAATTCGCATTTAAATGTTATAATCACCTGAGAAAACCTGGTCACCTGGAAGCCATTGAGATACATGAGCTATACAGGAGAGATAAGATCTTCTGAGAATTTTTTTTTATTTTGCTGAATATTTATAAAGTAATTGTATTATATTTTAAATATATTTTATTCATTTTTTACAGAGAAAAAGGGAGAGGAATAGAGAGTTAGAAACATCGATGAGAGAGAAACATCAATCAGCTGCCTCCTGTACACCCCCTACTGGGGATGTGCCTGCAACCAAGGTACATGCCCTTGACCAGAATCGAGCCTGGGACCCTTCAGTCCGCAGGCTGACACTCTATCCACTAAGCCAAACCAGTTAGGGCTAAGTGATTGTATTATTTATGACACTGTTTATGAATTGGTCCAATATCAATGATATTCACTGTTTTGCATAAATTTTCATTTAAACACATTAATAATTTGTACCTTAATTTAGTTTTCATGGTTTTATATAGTTGTTATTCATGAAAATTGAGGACAAAAATTGTAATACATGCCCTCTATAATATATAACTTACATAGTAGAAAGAGGAGGAGGCAGCATCATATATGTATGTGGGTGGCATCTATACACTTCTATGTTGTCATAAGAAATAGTCTTAAAATTGCTTAGAAAGTAGTATTTTTACATTTAGCTATGCAATATTTCAATTTATTCAAACATAAATAAAATCTTCAAGTAACTAGAATGTTGCTCATTCCACCTTTAAATGGAAAAGGTAAATGAAAACAAAGCAAACTTATGTTAAGGATTTATTTTGTAGCACTTATTTTATACCACCCAGAAGTGTATGTCGATTATGTATATTCTACATACACAGAACTGTCAACTCTATAAGATTTTTTTCAAATATTAAACAAGGGCTGACACAAACTACTTCAGCTTCCCAGGAGGCCCATTAATTTTGTGACACCTTGCCAGAACATTTTAATTAACTATGGCCTTCATGATTAATGAAGGCCATGAGTACATGTGTGCCTCACTTATGATCCATTGAGCTCTATAGACAGATGTAGAAAAACAATTATCCTACGAATGTTTAGTTCAATAGATGTCATATACCTTAATCAACCTGGAGACTTAGACTAATCAATAAATAACCAATAAAAGTCAGTCATCCTGGAAACAGAAACTCATCAAAAAATAATAAAGGTTGTAGGTGAAAGCTTGATAAGAAACAGGACATTTATATAAGTCTCCTGGTATCTCCTTACAAATCACTTATTCACTACAAAGGGAGCAAGTCACTCCCAAGTGAGCAATGTCACCATCACCAATATTGACAATATTGACACAAATGAATATGTGCCTCCTGATATAGGGCACCAAAAAGGACACAGGAGCACTTATGTGCTGTTCCTGCCAAAATCCAGAGCCTGAATCTACTATGAGGAAGTAGAAGACAAGCCAAGTAGAGATTCTACAAAATAAAGGACATCTACTTTTCAAAAATGTCAAGATCAAGACAATAAAGACAGGTCAAGAAACTAGATTAAAGAAAAACAAGCTATGACAAATGAAGGCAAACTTGGATCATCAGATCATAGGCCTGGAAAAAAATGGCTATAAAGGAAATTATTGTCAACACTAAAAAAATTGAATATAGTTGGACTATGCATTAAGTAGCAGCATTATATCAATGTTAAATTTATTGATTGTTATAATGGTACTAGAGGCCCAGCCTGCACCCTCTCACATTACGGGAGCCCTCAGGAGATGTCCAGTTGATGGCTCCTGTGGGGAGCTGGCCTAAGCCATCAGTTGGACATCCTTAGCACTGCCATGGAGGCAGGAGAGCCTCCTGCCACTGCTGCTGCACTTGCCAGCCATGAGCCCAGCTTCTGGCTGAGCAGCGCTCCCCCTGTGGGAGTGCACTGACCACCAGGGGGCAGCTCCTGCATTGAGCGTCTACCCCCTGGAGATCAGTGCACATCATAGTGACCGGTCGTTCCACTATTCGGTCAATTTGCATATTAGCCTTTTATTATATAGGATGATTATGTAATAGAATATTCATGGTTTTAAAAAATGTGTACTAAAGTATTTAGGAATAAAAGGAAATGATATCTGCAACTTCATTATAATTCAGGAAAAAGTGTGTGTGTGTGTGTGTGTGTGTGTGTGTGTGTGTACAAAGAGAGAGACAAAGGGTAACATGTGAACAATTGGTAATTCAGATTAAAGGGTACTCAGGAATTTCTTGTACTATTTTTGTAAGTTTTCTGTACGTTTAAAATCTTATTAAAATTGTGCCAAGGAAAATAACCACAGCTAGAAAAAATTTAATTCACGTGTGTGTCACAGTGTGTCGGCAAGGTGGAATTTTAAAATTTCTCTGAGCTGCTCTGTCTCCTTTAGAGGACACGGCCTGTCATCTTGAAGCTGTGCTTCTGCCTCATGGACAAAGTCACGTGAATAGCCACTGTTCACCATGTCAAAGTCAGAAAAGTCTTGAAAGGTGCTCCCCTGGAGGCTCTGATGTAGACAGAACTGAGGGGACAAGACAGACCAACCGCTTACTGAGAGGGAAGGACCAAGAACTGTTTGAGAAAGGTGACAGAACATCAGAAGTTTAGCTATTCAAATTATATGTTCTATTTAAATACATCTAGAAAATTATCCCCAAACAATAATGTAGCACACATTTTTACAATCATAATCTCTAAAAATAGAGCTTCAAGCAAGCAATTTCTGCAGTAGCATCTACATTTTTTTTCAGATGCAAACAGAGATACGATATGCTTCTCCTAAACTCAAAAAGAGCAAAGCTGAAACCCCACCTTCCAATTCATTTGCTCATTTATTCACTGAGCATTGTAATCACCTACTGGGTAATCAGTCCACAAAGGCTCTTAAAGCTCTTCTATTTCCTATTACCTGCGTTGGAGATGCATTTACTGATCTCTAATAAGCAGGTCAGGTTCACACGACCATATCTTGTACCTGATTCCCACACCACCTTTTCAGCCCTGCTCCTCATTCAGTTTTTCCCATCTCAACAAATGGCAGCATCGTTTTTCTACCTGCTCCGGCCCCAAACCTGGAGACAGTCTTGACTCCTCACTTTGTCTCACATCCAGGTAGAATGAATTCCATCTATTCTTCCTTCAAAATATATCCCAAGTCTGACCATTTCACAGTTCCTTCACCATTACATCTCACCTGGACTATTAAAATAGCAGTGACCTGTCTTCCAAGCTTCTGCCCTTCCCCCCCCCACACACACACACACATTCTGTACTCACACAAAGGAAAGAACATGTGTTTTAAGTGGAAATTCAGTGCTTTAGTCTGCTTGGACAGCCATGGCAAAGTACCACAGACTGAGAGGCTTAAACAACAAACATTTATTTTCTCACCTTTCTGAAGGCTGGAAGTCCAAGGTCAAAGTGTGAACTGGGTTGGTTTCTCCTGAGGCCTCTCTCCTTGACTTGTCGATGGCCACATTCTCCTTGTATTCACATCATCTTCCCTCTATGTGTCTGCATCCTAATTTCTTCTTCTTATAATGCACCAGTCATATTGGATTAGAACCCACCTAAATCATCCAATTTTACTTAAATTTGTTCTATAAAGGCCCTGTTTCCAAATAGTCACATTCTGAGGTACTTGGGGTTACAACTTCAATATGTGAATTTCAGAAGAACACAGTTCAGCTCATAAGAGCCAGACCACACAGTCCTCTTGAACTGTCAGTGACTCCACTTAATACCCAGAATAAAAGCTGAAGTTCCTAGAGTGACTGACAAGCCCTACAGGAGCTAATCCCAAAACTGCTCTGACCTTACGTCCATAATTCTCCCATAGCTCACTCTATCCCCACATCACATGCCTCCTTGCTGTTTCTACATTATGCCAAGTACACCCCACCTCAAGGCCTTTGTATGGCTGCTTCTTCTGCCTGGATATCTGTTTCCCCAAATAACCACATGGTCTTTTCCTTATTTCCTTCAGGTCTCTGCACAAATGTCAGTTGATCAAGGTGAAGTCCTCCCTGACTATTCTATATATAATAGCAAACAACCCCCAATACACTCTACCCTTCCCCTGATTTATTTATTTTCATAGCCCTGCCATCATCTGACATTCCTTAAATTGCTTATCATTTCTTTCCCCCATGGAAATACAAGTTCCTTAAGGCACCATATCTTTCCAATTTGTTGACCTCTGTAGCCCCAGCAATTAGAACACTGCCTGGCTTGAAGTAGGTACTTGGTGAACATTTGCCGCAAAATTGGATAAATTAACTTATTTTACTGGTTTGCACTGAACTTTGTGAGAAATATAAAAATAACTAGCACATTTCTGCCTTTCAGATAGAAAAGTTTATAGTCTTGGTCTTCCCACGGGACTGTGAGCTGCTGCAGAGATTTCTCAAGGAAGGAGCTCACTGCCCCAGAAAGGCAAGAGAAAACTGCAGGGTACATGCCTGGAAGAAAAGGAATAAGAAGATGGTGGCGATATAGGCAGACGCGTCCCAGGTCGTGTCCCAGAGCAAACGGAGTGAGCAGCTGAAACTAATAACACCCACCCCCAACTGGCGAAAGTGCTCAGCTGGTGAGACGGTTTGCAGCCGGGAAGAGCAGAACTCCCCTGGAAAGGTAAAAAAAAAACCAGGGATTTGGGCAGGAAAGTTTGCCAGACCTCTGAGCCCAGAGGGTCAGAGGGAGACCGCGTGGCAGACAGCCGCGTCCCTTGGGACAGGCACAGCCCCTGACTGGGGAAAGGAGATCCGCGGGATTCCTGGCTCC
>NW_006292337.1:341453-345706 GCF_000327345.1 Myotis davidii | reverse complement strand
GATCAACCAAAGGACTTGTATGCATGCATATAAGCATAACCAATGGACATAAGACACTGGGGAATAGGGGAGGCTAGGGGACTGTCTAGGGCGGGGAAAAAAAGGGACACATATGTAATACCCTTTGTAATAAAAAATAAAATTTAAAAAAAAAAAAGTTTATAGTCTTGAAGAGTGTTAGGAAATCACTTATTTACCATGTGTTTTTTTTAATGTCAAGAAATAGAGAAAAGCAAAATTCTCTTCAGTTTTGCAAAGTGATAGAAGACTATTTTCTAGCCTGTTTATTTTCTTGAGAAATTCAAGTTCTATGACAGCATATGCTTTTTTATTATAAAGTTTGTGAGCCTTAGAGAAGACATTTTATAAGTAATTATGCCTGGTGATTGGTTTAATTGTCCCTCTCTAGAGAACTAAATCTGCCACAAGACATGTTACTTCTCGAAGGGTATTTTTAGATGTCTTTTTTTAGACTAAAAATATATACAAATCAAATGGCATCCACCTGTTCATGTTAATTCTGCCTGGATAATCCCTATTTACATCAGTGGCTCCCAAGTTTAATCTCTCTAAAGAGATCTCCAGGGTCCCAGGGGGGGAATTGTCTGAAAGATCCTAATAGGCTGTATCACTTCAGTTAATGGTATTTAATGAAAGCAAAGGCTGAAAGTCTGAAGTGGACAGGAAACCCTCAATTCTACCCCCAATTATTGTGATTAAGAAAACCTCTGACATTTGATTTGCTCCCATTAGTTGGGACTCTCGCTGTCTTCCACCATCAACAATCAGCACACTGAAGGCTCTCTGCAGTAACGAGCTAACTCCTGGCCTGATGAAAGCCATTCCTCCAACCACACACTCTACATGTAGCCAAAGAAATCTTCAGGCTAGATATGTCCGGCCATTTCAAGCCCCCAAGCCTTTGCCCAGATGTTCCCGCGACACGACGCCTCTCACTTGCCTATCTACATAACTCCTGATCAGTTTTCCTGACCCAGCTCAAGTATCACCTCCAAAGTCCTCCTTTAGATTCATTCAGACAGTGAATAATTTTTCCCCTGGGCTCCTTTAACACAGAGTTCATTCATACCTGGATACCGGCAATAATCATGGTATTAGGTTAGCATAGCTTATGCTTCAATAACAATCAACTCACAAATTTTTAATTACTGTAAAAACAGAAGTTTATTTTTCTTTCAAGCAAAATCTGCTCAAGTAATGGTGAGAAGGACACCTACACTCCATGCAGACAGACTCAGTGATCTCACCTAACAATAATTAGCCACTCAGGTTTTATCTAACTGCAAGAGGGATTATCTGCCTAGGACAGTGGTCAGCAAACTGTGGGCCCTTGAGTGTGGCTCTTCCACAAAATACCACGTGCGGGGGTGTACGTACAGTGAGATTGAAATTTCATGGCCACACTCAACGGGCCAAAGAGCCGCATATGGCTCGCAAGCCGCAGTTTGCTGACCACTGCTCTACACTGATGTCAGAGTCATCCTTCTGAAACTCAGATTGGATCATGTAATCACATTACTTTCTTTTAAAAAATCAATTATTCATTGTTTTTTAAAATCCAAAGGCCTTCATATGATATTCTTCAAGATCTTTTACAATTTGTTTGGAACTTGCGGCCCTACCATCCTCCCACCTGCCTCTACCTTACATTGTCCAAACCTAGTTAGCTTTGGCAAGACTAGACTATTTGCTGTTCCCTGAAAAGAATGTGCATCTTCACATCTATGATCTTCTGCTCATTCTTTTCTTTTTCTCCCTCTCACAGGTCAACTGGTATATCCTCTGTGAAGCCTTCTCCAATCCCTTCAGACAGAATTGATCACTCCCTTTTATGTCTCCCATTATATCCAGTTTGTACTTTTTAAAAAGTACTGCACTTAGGATATACACTTTATATTTGGATTTAAACCATTAAAGCTAGAAAAAGGACACTTTAGTTGTTATGTGTATCTATTATATTGTGGTTTCTGGAGAGCAAGGATCATATTTCACTCTCTTCATTAGGACTGAAGAGAGTCACCCAATTACTCATTGCTTCATTCAACAAAAAGCTATTGTGTGCCAAATATGTGCCAGGCAGTGAACAAGACAATTAACATTTGTAGAGATGAATTAAAATCTGAGTAGAGTTCTGTTCACCCAGAGCCCTTATGTTATTTTTACATAGTACACAATGCCATGTGATGGTTACATCACTAATAAAGCTGATTTCATAATTAAATGTGATTTCATTATCTTGTCCAGGTGCCTATAGTACTCTTGATATACAATTTTGAAAGGGTGAAACAGAGACCCTCACTGTGAAATGCTTCCCTGATAATATCTCATATTCATTTCTCCAGAGATTAGGTTGCTACTCTGAATTATATGGAAGATTTTATTGGCCAACCTGGCCTTTTGAATATGGACTTGTATTGGTTACAAGATGCAGAAATTGGACTCCACATTGTTGATGCACATTGACTACTGCACACATCCCCATTACTCAAGATAAAATGTTTGTGGTGTTTTTTTAAGATGATCTTTAATCTTTTCAATGGCCACATAAAATGGTTCTTGTGTACACCAGGCTTTCGTTTTATTTCTTTTTAAGGCATTGATAGAGAAAAATGTGAATGCTTCCAAACGGCTTCTATTTTCTTCATGGTATAGAAGTGGAATACACACTGCATTTTCTGCCCCTGGGTTTCATGGCCAGAACCAGCACTGCCCTAAAAAGCCATCCATTCTCCCTTCAGACTGGCCCTGAAACTCCCATTAAAGTTAATAGAGACAATTATGTCCACAACCTAAGGGAAAATAAACCCCTTCATTTGTAAATTAGCCCAACCCCAGTAGATTTCCTGTGTCAAACCAAGAAAGAGTAACATGAAAACATGCCAGTCATGACTCTCTACTTATTGTCTGAAACAAATGATCATCTGAGAAGCTTCCCATTCCCTCCAAGGAAAAAGGAGAAGGAAATTCATCCCTGAACTCCTCCACTGTTTCCTCCCAAATCTTTTCTGCAAAGGGTGAATGGCCAGTCTGGTGATTGCTTTTGCAGATCCCATAAGTCTACATGGACCAAGTCCCAATTCCAGAAGCTACTACCCACTGAGCTAGAGACTGGTTTGCCTTCAGTGGTGCTCCCTGTTTATCAGAAAGAATAAACGTAAATATTTCTCTTCTCTCTCTCTCTCTCTCTCAGATTATAAATAACTTAAAAGTGCATTTCCCTTTCTAAAAACACCTGCACTTAAAATCAGTTCTAACAAAGTCACAAGTTGACTGCCTAAGTTAGGGCTGAAATATCCAAGAGCAGTGGCCAGAATAGGGCCTGTAATTAATAGTGACCTTCCTTTCTAGGGAAATACACTCTGGGGAAATCCAGTCATCATTTAGATATGGGGACTATAAGACACCTCTGACACAACAGTCAAGGTACACCAGCCCATTTTGCCCTTAAAGAAAAACTAATGTATTTCAATAATGAACTGAGGTGTGGAGATTTATCTCCAACTACAGACAGCTTTGCCCGTGCAGTATTCCCCAGGGACTTTCCATCTTCATCTTCTTACAGCTCAGTCTTGGTCCCTCTCCTTCTGCATCTCAGTGACTCGGCATAACTGAGAATAAGAGCATGGACTATTCCCTCTGGCACTTGCCTTCACAAGCATGTGCTGCACCTAGTTCATAATGGTGCCATAGCTGTGGCTACTGGGTCCTGACAGCCAGAATTCTCAGGAGATAAACTAAGAAACAGTTGCATCCTGATGTTCTATTTTGTGTTGTTTTTTTGTTAACCTTCACCTGAGAATATTTTTTCCATTGATTTTTGGAGAGAGTGGAAAGGATGGAAGGGGGGGGGGCAGGGGGGAGAGAGAGAAACATTGATATGAAGGAGATGCGATGATGGGTTGCTTCCTAGATGCACCCAACCAGAGCCAGGGAATCTGCAACCAGGTACTGCAACCCAGGTACGTACCCTTGACTGGAAATCAAACCCTTGACCCTTAGAACATGGGCCAGTGCTCTAACCACTGAGCACCAGTCAGGGCACATCTTGAGGTTCTTATAATTATTACTATGTCCAACATCAAACCTGTTACACTTCAAAAAAAAGATTTTTCAAAAGTTCAAACCCAATATTAAAGCTGTAAAAGATAATATAAATTGATATATGTAATATCTTGCATAAAGATACATAATTAGAACAAACTTTAAGGAGAAAAGACTTTAAAAATATAGTA
>NW_006292337.1:337258-341423 GCF_000327345.1 Myotis davidii | reverse complement strand
ACTGACCACCAGGGGGCAGACACTCAATGCAGGAGCTGCCCCCTGGTGGTCAGTGTGCTCTCACAGCCAACCTCCCACAGCCAGCCAATCTCCTTCAGTCCTTCCCCCATCCTTCCCCAAGTCCAGCAGACAGCTGGCAGGCCCCAGCCAGCCTGGCCCCAATAGGGACTGTGTGAGATGGCCCCGATAGGCCCTGATTGCCGGCCAAACCTAGGGATGCCACGCATGCACAAATTTTGTGCTCTGGGCCTCTAGTTTATAATAATGAGCAATAGTCTCTGTCATGTTCACCACTGATCCAGTCCCTGTGTGAAGTTTATTATAGAGTAGTTGTGGTGTGCCAGCACAGCCAAGGGTTTGAAAGCCTGAGTGAGGATGGTGAAGGACGGAGAAATGATAGACAAAGAGCATAAGCTGGGTCTAGGTGGATCTTCTTGTGCCTGTCTGAGACCACAGAGAGAGATCCAGAGGCAAGCTGAGCCTTTATTTTATAGCCAGAGGTAAACAAGGTAGTGGTCACCATAGTTATGATGTTCTTGTGAGTTTCACTTGTTTTGGCAGGGCTGCTGCACCTCCCTCAGCCCATTAGCAACCCAGATAAGATCTAGGGAGTGTCATAAGGTCAAGCCTAATTATGCTAAGAGGACTGTGCCCTCTAAGCTGGGACTTATTTGTGGCTTTGTCAACAGGTCAGTCCGAGGCTTAACCCTATAGCCGCTCCCTAAAGTAGTCACTTGATATTTGTTAAATTAATAAATGGCAAATAAATTTTGGGGCTTCAGAGTTTAAAACTTTAATTTCTTTTAGATAAGAAATATAGTACTCCATTGATGCTGGCAGTAGTTCCCTTTGTAGGGATGCAGTATAGACTGGGATGGGACATCTCATGGGACATGGAGGTATTAATCTGGGTAGTGGTTACATGGGATTTATATACATACACATATACACATTCACACACATATACACACACACAAATTCATCCTGATGAACACTTAAAATTAGCGCTACATGTTACTATATCTATGATATCCTCAATTAGGAAAAAAGTAAATGATTACAGCATGATGCTTCTAATCTGTTTTGTTCTCTTTTCAGAAGACCTTTTCTCTACTTCTGTGCTTTGGGAATCCTTTATTCCTGGGCCTATTAAACTGTGATTTGAATAGTATTAGCATACAGGTCCTATTAACCCCTAGCTCTTACTTAAATGATTTATGATTCCCAGATAACTGAATTTGTTTTGCTTTTCTGGAAACACACACACACATTCACACACAATTTGAAACTGAAAAATAAAGACCTAAAAGAACATGACATAAAGACATAACTTTTCAAACACATTTAGACACACTATACGTTTTTTTAAAAATGATATAAAATCGGTCATCATCCTGTGTTTTGGAATATTAACATCTCTAATTAGGGAAGCACCAAAAATAATGTGTGTGTGTGGGAGGGGCGGGGGAGGAAAGCTCTCCAGTTTGCAATATTGATGGGCTCTCTTACCAAGCAACTTTCTACTCTAACTAGAGAGCACCTAACAACCTCACACCAGCCCTAGCTGGTTTGGCTCAGTAGATAGAGCGTCTGCCTGGGGACCAAAGGGTCCCAGGTTTGATTCCCATCAAGGGCACATGTCTGGGTGGTGGGCTTGATCCCCGGTAGGGGGTGTGCAGGAGGCAGCCAATCAATGGTTCTCTCTCATCATTGATATTTCTATCTCTCTCTCCCTTCCTCTCTGAAAATCAATAAAAACATATTTTAAAAAAACACCATAGTCACCAAGGGAATATGATATTCAGGAAACTGGTCACTTAGCCCCATCATTAGGCTTCAGTAACCCCTTAAAAACAAGAGACTACAATTAGGTCTAAGCTCACAGTCAACTCTATCTTGCTATTGCAATGAAAGATGAATTTTAGTTGTATTAGTAGTACTTCTTAAGTCTTCAATTTAGTAATAACTACAAAGACAGATATTTTTCTTTAACTTTTTGTCTACATAATTGTTTTGCTTTTATTTCCCAATTCAATGATGCAAATAATTGTTGTCTCATACGATGAACATTCAACAAATATTCATTAGAAGCAAAAAACTTTTTTTACATTATGCCAAATTAACAACACTTCACTGGATCTCAATAAATATTGATTAATGACTTTGAATCTATTAAAATTAAAATCTCCAATACTCCAGAGTTAATGAACCACCACAAAGTAAGCGGTTCATTTCTATTTTAGCAGTCTGCAATATCCCTAAAATTTTCTTAGAGTTTATGATCAGACCACCATTGACATTATAAGTTAAATATTAATGTTTTCACTTAACTGGGTGAAAGCCAGGCAAATTCAAAATAAAGACTAAAACTCAGCTGTGAATTTGATCTATGATCCTAAAGGGCTAGGAATGAATGAGGCATATCAGGTAAGCTTCTCTGCACTTCTGCGCTAATCAGCTCACAAGATTAGTTTAGTTGCTTTAGAGGAATAATGAGTTCAAGACATTGCCTTAGCCTAAAGCTTGCACTTTCTAATATTGATAAGTATCACTGTGAGCTACATGGACTTACGTTGCTGAACCACAGATATCTATCATTTCTTCCCACTGTCAAGGCCTTTCTTAAAGTCTGCCTCATCACCGCTCAGAGGGGCAACTACCATCACGTCTGCAGGAGTGGGGAAGGCAGAACCTGATCTAGACTGTGCTGTCAGCTCTTCCCATGCAGGAATTTGTAGTTGAAAAACAGACTCTGAATCAGGTAGAGGGTGTTGAAATTGAAGGTTCATGTAAATTAAATCCACACAGCATGCAAAAGCCAAATACTAGGCAAAGCTATCAACTTAGTCCGTTTGAACTGCTTAAACAGAATACCATAGACTGGGTGGCTCAATAACAACATAAATTCATTCCTCACAGTCCGTAGGGTTGGAAAGTCCAAGATCAAGATGCTGGCAGATTTGGTGTCTGGTAAGGCCCCACTTCCTGGTTCAGAGATTGTGCCTTCTCACTGTGTCCTCATATGGTGGAAGGGGTGAGACAGTGAAGGGGAGTCTCTTTTATAAGGGCACTCATTCCATTCATGAGAGTTCTACTCTTATGACCTAATCACCCCCCAAAGACCCCACCACTTAATGCCATCACCTCAGGGGTTAGGTTTCAACATATGAATTTTGTGGAGAAACATTCAGTCTATTGCAGTTATGGACAGCAAAAACTAGGAGGCTAACAAAGCAGGTTAGCCAGGTGAGGAATATAGAGGTTGCAGAGGGAAGATGGGTGAGTAGACCCAGGAAGAACTTGATGGAGACAATAGACGCCTATGGCTTCCTAGCTTCTGGGACAGATAGCTGCCCTTCTGGATACTGGGATTTAAAAGATTACCTGTAGTTTTAAGCATTCTCACCCTTAGGCCCACCACTGTAAAATGATACATAAGAGTGTTTGTAGCCTCTCACACTCACACACACACACACACACACACACTCACATTCACACAATTGGTACATATAGCTGCTACAAAATAAAGTAGCCAGAAAAACTAGACATGTTTTATATTTTGGGGAAAAAAACAGAGCTGTTTAAGGTAGACACCAGGAGTGAATAAATCCTCTGACAAACCATTGTGGGGAGAAGTTATAGATATATTGGGAGGATAGAACAAGATTGAAGGCAGGTGGGATATTGAGTGGGACATTGGGAAATATTTTACAAAATTTTGCTGATTTCTTAAATGTAATTCTCTTCTGGAGCCTTGACCTTTGTGGCTGCCACCCAAGGGACCCCACCAGATCACCTGGCTCCGGAGGTCAGTGGCACTTACGCTCCTGGTCCCACCAGCCTGTGCCAGTATGTATTTGCACACTTTAAAAGCTGCTGCCTGCGAGTCCAATAAGCGTGATTCTAGGTGCTGATTAAGATCCTCCTCTTTGGGACCCTGGCAGGTCTTGGCACAGTCTCAACTACTGGGAGCCTCCAAAAGTAAAGTAGGCTGCTTGGGCAATCACAAGTTGAAAGACAACCAAAATCTGGGACAGGGTTGAACTGAAAGATTGGTCTCTTACACCAGGCCAATCCTTCAAGGCTGGGAAAGCCAGCTGTTTTATCTAATGCATAGAAACCAATGCAGAGAATCAAGGGAAATGAAGAAACAAGTATGTTCCAA
>NW_006292337.1:328418-337181 GCF_000327345.1 Myotis davidii | reverse complement strand
ACATAATGAAATCATCAGTCTGTCCTCTTCTCTCACCCATTCTTCCCTACAGCTCTTATCACCATTCGATAGCCTATGTGTTCACTCATTCATTTTTCTGGGTAAAGACAGTATTCCCTCACTAGAATGTGAACTCCAGGAGGGCCAGGACTTAGTCTTTTTTTTTTGTTTGTTTCATTCAGTGCCTAAAATAGTTCTAAATATATAATAAATATGTAACAAGTCTTTAAAGAAGGCTAATGATGTTTAAGGTAGCTCTTTAATTCTTGGAGGTTGACTACATGGCAAACAGACATAATCCCACCAAATCATTCCATAAATTTATGTCCCAGACTGGCTTTGGCCACAGGAAAGACCCTGGGCCTCACCTCCCCCAGCATCTAGGAGTTCATTAGAATAGTGCTGCCCCCACCTGGTAGTTTCTGAGAACACCAGTGGAGGAAGAAGCATTCCAGCATCCTTTGTTTCAAACATTGACTGCTTACTATGTTCTAGGTACCAGTTAATATTTAGCATTGTTTTCTAGAGACACAATAGTGAACAAGACAGACCCAATGCTTTTAGGTGGGTCACAGAAATGCGGCAACGGCGTTGGAGAGGAGGTTTACGGCAGTTTGTGTGGAGAATCTGGGAAAGGAGTATTGGGAGAACAAGAGAATGATCTAGCCCAGAGAGGCAAAAGGATCAGAGAGCACCCCCTCTTACTGAAGTTAAACAATCTTTTCTGTTCCTTTTTTATTAAGGGTGGTAAAATATGCATAACATAAAATTTACCATGTTAACTATTTTTAAGTGTACAGTTTAGTATTAGGTACATTCACACTGTATGCTATTATCACCACTATTCATCTCCAGAACTTCTCATTTTCCCTAAAGGTAACTCTGTACCCACTAAACAACAATTCCCCATTTCTCCTCCCTCAGCCACTGGCAACCACCATCCTACTTTCTGTCTGTGAATTTGACTATTCCAGGTACTTCATATGAATGGAACCAGTACTTGTCCTTTTGTGATAAGCTTATCTCATTAAGCATATATTGTCAAGTTTCTTCTATGTTATAGCATGTATCAAGGATTAATGATATTAATAGTATTCAATTGTATGTGTTTACCACATTTTGTTTGTTCATTCATCTGTTGGGCACTTGGGTGTCCCAACTTTTGGCTATTGGGAATAATGCTGTTATGCACATGAGTGTACAAATAACCTGTTCATATCCCTGTTTTCATTTATTTTGGGTATTTACCCTTTGCTTCTTGTCTCTGAGGCAGACGATATAGGTTCACATTCAAGGCTTGTGATGTGTTTTACTGGCAGGTAAAGACCAGTCAGACAGTGAACTTAGAGTTAATCTTAATCCTTCCCATTCACATGTTGGTGATATTTCCCTCATATAGCGCATTAATGTCAGATGAAGTCCAGAACCTCCACAACTTAACACAATAAAGGCCCAGAGATTTTGGTTTTTTTCAGAGATTGAGGATCCCTCTAACTTATGATGCTGCATCTCAGCAAAGTTAACCAAGTCACTGCAGCAGGGAAAGAAAGGGATCACTGGCCAGAACTAGTCATGTGGCCCAACCTAACTGCAAAGTGGTCTTAGACTGCAAAGTAGCTAATGAAACAGTCAGTAAGCACTGATTGTGCTACCAGCATTTAGGCTTGGCTTATCATCATTGCACTGAAGAGACCTTTTCAAAGAGAAAGCGCGCAGGAGCTGTTTTAAGGATGTTTATGTGACAGAAATCTTAAGGTCCTTCCGTCTAAAACCAGAACATATACAGAATTGCTCTAATCCCCTCTAGCACCACTAAAATGGACTCTAATCACACAGAAACAACTTTAAACGAAGTGTTCTCCAGAGTGACATTTTGAAAAGAACCTAAACTAAAGATGGCAAGTAGCTAATCCCAGCCACTTGGTGGGCAGCTGCGGCACCATGGTGAGCCTTCCAAGGCCCCTGGCAGCAGAAGGGAGAGCCAGGCTGAACGGCAGTGTGTGCCATGTGCATGGGGAGGGAGGGTAGGACCATCCATGCCAACAGGAACATGCCCCTGTCCTAAATGCTGACTCACAGTTGCACTGCATCCTGAAATAGAACCCCAAATGACCATATTATAGGGATAAGAGTCACATTTAGATTATGAAAAATTTATTTTAAGATTCACAAAACCAATAAGAATGTAAGAGGAAAATCCATTGAGCTCTTAATAATCTTGTGATTCTGTTCTGAATTTTAAAACCACCTTTTGGGAAAATAAATGAAACGGCTAATAATGGAGTTGCAGTCAAAAGATTATGAAAGAAACTTTATCCCTACAGTCACATCAGTTACATCACAATAGATATATGTTGCTTCAGACACCACAGTGACTAACTGTATGAAGTATAAATGACCTGATTCAGAAATTAAAAGAAATAGATCAGAAAAAAATGATTTGGTGTAATAAATAGCATGGTGCCGGGTGGGTACTGGAAATATCAGAGGGAAATATCTAGCCCCCATGCTGGATACCCAAAACTAATACTAGTTGAATGTAAATTGTAATTGAAAAATTTTTAAAAAAATTTTAAATTATAAAAATAAAACTTGGGCTCCATTAAAAAATAAAATATGCTTACAAAGCCTCCATCCCTTCTTTACTGCACTTTCCCATAAAAACTAGCATGTATAAAAGTTCCGTTTCACAGGAAAAAAATTATGAATTCAAGAAGTTATGTGTCATTAGTTGTAACATTTCCCAAAGCTATTATATGCTAGGTTTGGAGAGCACACTTGACATAACAGTGGTTTGCAGCAGTGGGAGATTTGCTTCTTGAAAATTTCTTTTTCTAAATGGTAAGATGAGGGCAAAAGGGAATTAAGGTAGGTGTTGAATCAGAGCTTTCATTCTTACTGATGAGCTATGGCTTCTAGAAATATCCATCATCCAATCTTAATGACAGTTATTCAACAAATTTTTCGTGAATACTCATATATGCTAGGCAAGATTCTAAACTCTTGGAACACACCAGCAATTAAAACAAATATCTATGTTCTCTTGTAGTTTCCTTTCTAGAGGAAATTATAAGATTTTTCTTATAATTGATTATTTGACCTATTTATTTCTGTTTTCCATAAAATGTTGTGATAGTGTTGAGGATTGGAAAGGTCTTCAATTTTTTTCTGGCACTCACTTAGAAATCATCACTAAAAAATCCATCTGTGCTTCCACTCATAATATTGAAAGCATTGTATTCAATTGCATTCATACCAGAAATATGTACTGAAAGATTTTTGGTGGCAAAGAATTATGCTAAGAAGTAGGAGGGAATATAAACATGTGGAAGATTTATCTGTAAACTTATCCTTTGGTGTGTTGCACCAACACCATGCTTTCAAAGGAAAATACTATCATCTCTGTGTTACAATTATTGGGCAATGTCATAACTCCATTAAACATAATAGAGTAGTGACTCTATCTTTTGATAAATAAAAGTCCCCTATGGTTCAAATGAGAGCACCTTGACAACTAAAATGAAAAGCAAAGAGCATATGATGGTCTCAGTGGCATGGAGGGTCGTTTAAGCCTGGTCCTGACAATCATGGTCCCAACAGAATAAAGACCTACCCAAGATCGCCAAAAACCCAAATGTAGAAATGGAATGCACCCTGCCTGTCATCTGATCATCTGAGACCATATATTATTCCCCCTGTTTGGGTCATCCATTAAGGATGTTTTATGACAGAAGGTGATCTTGAAGGAGGTGACTAGTTGATCTTTATTGGCACACGGTGCAAGTCAGCCAGAGCTGAAAAGAGCTTCCACATTTGTGCAGAAGGTAATAGAGTTTGTGTTGGAGATGAGAGCAGGAGAGCATGAAGTGGATACCTTGGGTACCTGAAAACACTTGGCCACATTTTGTTTTCCAAACCACATTCTACAACTTCTTGATTCAAATATTTGACATACTCCTCAATTTTCTATTTTTAATTTTGGCATAAATGGGGCAAGGAATCTTCTATGAGCTTCTCAGATTTTTTGTGACCTCAAAGGGCCTTTAAGAATAATGTTTTGATGAGTTACGTATAAATGATTCAGAAACATATGGATTGTACTTACTTTAATATGTCAGAACTTAACACAAAGTGGTTTGAAATACTTGGCTATAACCTGTGTTCTAGGGTAGCCAAGTGTTTGGGAAAAGTGTGGCAACATGAACAACTTTGGGCTGCCTCCTACACCTAGTTGCTTTAGTATGCTGCTCCCTCTTTTAATTTTTTCCTTTCATGCTGCTTGGAACATGTACTAGACTTAAGGTACATTGTAAGGAATAATAGCCAGGCATGACCGACCCCCGACTTCCATTTCTCAAGAAGAATCGAGATTTCCTTGAGATGCTCTGTTCAGAAAATATAAACAAACACAGAAAAAATTCTGCTTTGTGTTTTCAACCACATCAAGGCCATCTATTTTAGTGTTTCATCCAATTCCAGCTTTCTGCTTGGAAACCAATCAGGGCTGGTGGTGACAGGACCAGCTCCATAATCCAAGGAGCTCAGTGCAGGATGAAGATGTGGGTTTCTTGCTCAGTAAGCATGAAGAGCTTCAAGATGACAAAAACAAAGCATTAAACGAAGCATGGGGAGCATGGCCCATGAAGCCAGCTCTGCGTGTGACACACTGGGGCATTTTCTCTCTTAACATTCCATTGCAAATAAAAACAAGATGATGGCAGAAGAATCAGTGTAAACTCAGATTAAAATTTTGGTGTGATATGAGATTATGATTTAAGGATTTGGATTTCATAAGCACCAATAACTGAAATAGAGGGGTGGAATCATGTGTCACCAAAGATTTTAAATGGTGTCACAGTCAAAGCAAGAGTGGAAAGAGCTGAAATCCTAGACTGAACCAAAGAAGTTCTAATTAACAAAAAGGTAAACACTTCTGGGACCATGATGAGGCTCTGGTTCTTGAGGCTGTTGTGCTGTTTCCTAAGGTGGCCATGAGAAAAGAATTCTCTTTAAAACTGATGGCCCCGTTTTATAATAACACACCAAGAATGATTTTAAAGGAATATGGACTAGCTCCAGGATGTTTAAGTGGGCAACTCTCTGCTTTTGCAATTGTTAATTTTATCATATGCTTTATTCACTGTTGCCCAAGAACAACTGTTACTGTAGACAGGCATTGGTTGGAGCTCAGGCCTGGCTGGCCAGTTCGAAGGGTGGCACAGAGGACTTAGGGGTGGCCAGGGTCCAACCACTTCCCTGGATGTGCAGGTGACGTGTCCAGTGTCAAGGTGTGCTGAGAGTTGTGGCATCTCCATGCTTTCGGATGGCTGGTGCTGCAGCACCCCTCTCCAATAGAGACATGGAGCACCAGGGAGTCTCCCCCATTGGCCAAGATAGCTGCAGCATGAAAGCTAGCAAAATAATTAGATAGAAGAAAAAAAACCCTGCTCCCTACCCCTATAAGAACCAGGGCTTGAGCAGGAAGGCGGATGGACTTTGAGACAGGCATCCACCATTCTTCCCGGTCAGGCACCTGAATCAAACCTCTTTCCTTTTGCACAAGCACCTGTCTCAGGAGTTTGGCTTTCATTGTGGCAGGCAGCCCAACCTGCATTTTTAGTTATAAAACCTCCTCTTCTTCCCTCACAGCTTCCAAAGAAGAATAAATATGCAGAGTAATAATGTGCAGACATGTAAGTCTTCTTATAGCAATCCCTTTAACATCATTCTTCAAGAATCCTAGTACCTAAATGTAGGCATTGCCCATAAGCATTTCTTTAAAAATAATCTGTACATGGCACACATTTATGTATTTATTTTTTCCTGCGGATAAAATGTTGAGTATGTAGAGCATAAAATTAAAATCCCTTGATCATTTCAATCTCTTCTTTTATAAGGAGGCTGATCTATATTTCTAAATTTTCTATTTGTCATATCCTATCTAATAATAGACAAACATGGTAATTGGCCATACCTTTGCTACACCTCCCATTGGCTAATCAGAGCAATATGCAAATTAACCGCTAACAAAGATGGTGGCTAATTTGCATACTGAAGACAGGGTGGGTCAGCACCATCCCGCCTGCTATCTCTGACCCAGGGCAGCAGGCGTCCCGTGTGTGACCCGACCCAGGGCGGCGGGGCAGGACAGTGTGGCTCCTCTGTCACCCCAGCTTCCTCATCACAGCTCCCTCAGGGGCCTAAGCCTTTAGTTGGACATCCCCCGAGGGCTCCCTGGCTACCAGAAGGATGTCTGACTGCAAGCTTAGGCCTGATCCCCCAGGGAGTGGGCCTAAGTTGATAGGTGGACAGTCCCCAAGGGGTCCTGGACTGCAAATGGGTGCAGACTGGGCTGAGGGACCCCCGCTTCCCCCAGTGCACAAATTTTTGTGCACCGGGCCTCTAGTTATATTAGAAAGAGAACTTTATAAATTCATTACTTTTCAGTTTCCCATTGGTCTTTTTGTTTGCCTATAGTGTCAATTAAGGCATGCTTTTAGAAAAAAATGAGACAATAAAGAGTCTATTTTACATTCTTTACACAGTTCCCTCTCCTTTTTAAAGAGAATTGATTTTTTTTTAGCTAAGCATCATGAGGTCAGAAATTAAGCATTCAATTGTATCATGTGTTTTATCATATTTATTTGTGAAGATGGATGAATCTGTTTTGTTTTTTTTTTTCAAGAAATAAGGTAACCAATGCTTCATATATTGCAGGTAATAAATATTAATTCAGTAAGTAAACTAGAAAATATGAAATATGCCAAAGCTTTGACTTTAGATAAAATATCAATTAAATTCCACTCAACAAATATTTATTAAGCATTTACTTGGTACATTTACCAAGTTGGGTACTGCATATCTAAAGATAAATTGGACTCTACTCTGGCTTTGTGAAATTTTGCTATGTGTAAGAAAATGTAGACAATAAAATGTCCAAACACTACAGGCTGAATGAAGTACTAGAAAGAAAGAAGCTATCCTAGCATAGTGGATCGGATGACCCAATAAGTCTTTCATTTCAAATCTATATCCTTTCATAAATAGTAGAGCAGTGCATAACAATACATGGACTTTATTTCCTTCATAGACTCCACTAAAGGACACTTCCTATCAGAATAAAAGTATTTCAAACAACATAATCTATACTTGTCAGATTGAGTGAACAAAGGTCATCTGAGGACACATTTATTTTTCTTGACTTTTTTCTACAGAGGTTTTTTGATTCCTCACAAATTTTCAAAATTTGTAGTTGATGACTAAACTCAAAGCAATATAAATGAATTAGGCAAGTCTGGCTGCCAGAACCATGGGACTTCTACATCCTATTGATCCCTCTATGTTGAAGTGGTAGAGTCAAGTTGGGGAAATTGAGGATATACATGAATTTCTACAAAGAAAAATAAGTAAAAGTTCCATCTAAGCTCATCTTCATTTTTTTATATTTTAATAAATTTAGGTGTTAAAAATGGAGGAAGCTTTCTTTATTCATGGCATCTATTGTGTCTAAAGATAGGTTTACAAAGTTGGAGATGTGTGTGTGTGTGCGTGCGCATACACACGTGTGCACCTATATCTTTAGGAAAGAAAGAAGAAAAGTGAGAGTGAGAGAGTGCAGCAATGCATGGACCTACAGAAGCAAGATTGAAGACCTGGCAGTGTCTACAGGAAAGGAGGCTGCAGGCTGCTTCTGTTCTACTTCTTTATTCCTGAGGCCTCTGAGGCATTCTTTCTTTGGTCTTGCTCATTTACACACCCCAGCAGGGTAGCCTCAGGGTGGACACTGGTCTGGTCAGGCCTGAGTGGAGTAAATGGAACAGGAAGCATATGGCTTGCTGTCTTAGTCATCCCTGGGGTGCCATAATAGACTAGAGGGACGGTGCATGAAATTTGTGCACGGGGGAAGAGAGGTGGGATCCTCAGCCCAGGCTGCACCCTTTCCAATCTAGGACCCCTCGAGGGATGTCTGAATGCCCATTTAGGCCTGATCCCACCTCATGACCTCATTTAACCCTAATCACCTCCCAAAAAGCCCCACTTCTAAATATCAACACACTGAGGTTAGGGCTTCAGCATATGAATTTTGGAAGGACACAAACATTCAGCCCATAACACTTCATACCACTTCATACCACTGTATTTTCCCATCATTCTCAGGCTCATGGAGGTTTCTTTCTAACATACCTTGAAACAATGTCAGCCTCACCCCTCCACAAAGTATTAGCTTCCCCCTGGCTATTTCTAAGACACTTTCAGTTACTAAAAAGAGAAACCAACTTTTGGATTGAGCTAGCTTAATCCAAAAGAACTACAATTTTGTCAGTTTTACCTCAATAAAGCTGAAAAAAATTCTTAAGTATTAAAAATACATAAAAGTAAACACCCTTATTTTTTTAAAAGGGAAGTGGGATAATTTTTATTATACAACTACAGGGGAGACATGGCACAGGAATTCATTCATTCATTCATTCAAAAACACACATTGAGTAATTAATATGTGCCTAGTTTAGTGGTAGATTCTGGGGATTCATCAGCAAAAGAGATAGGCATGCTCTCTGCTTATACTCTGGTAGAGAAACATAAATCAAATATCACACATATAGATATATTATTATAAATTGGGTTGAGTACTCTGAGGAAAGGGTATAGGCCACAGTGGTCGACAAACTCATTAGTCAACAGAGCCAAATATCAACAGTACTTCTTCAAAATAGACTCGCCCAGGCCAAAAACCGACTTCTGCACATGGGCCACAAAGTTTCA
>NW_006292337.1:324416-327644 GCF_000327345.1 Myotis davidii | reverse complement strand
GCCTGACCAGGGGCTGCACCTAGGGATTGGGCCTGCCCTCTGCCACCCGGGAGCAGGCCTAAGCCAGCAGGTTGTTATCTCCCGAGGGGTCCCAGACTGCGAGAGGGCACAGACCGGGCTGAGGGACCCCCTCCTCACCCCAAGTGCGCAAATTTTTGTGCACTGGGCCTCTAGTATTATTATAAATTGGGTTGAGTGCTCTGAGGAAAGGGTATAGGCCACAGTGGTCGACAAACTCATTAGTCAACAGAGCCAAATATCAACAGTACTTCTTCAAAATAGTCTCGCCCAGGCCGAAAACTGACTTCTGCACATGGGCCATGAAGTTTCAATCGCTTTGTGCACGTACCCGCATGTGGTATTTTGTGGAAGAGCCACACTCAAGGGGCCAAAGAGCCGCATGTGGCTCGCAAGCTGCAGTTGGCCAACCACGGGTAGGGTATTGTTTTTGTTGTTGCTCATCCTTATCTGAGGATATTTTTTTCCATTGATTTTTTTAGAGAGAGTGGAAGTGATGGCGAGAAGGAGAGAAAGAGAGAGAAACATTGATGTAGGAGAGACACATCGATTAGTTGTCTCCTACATGCACCCTAACTGGGGCCAGAGATCGAACTTGTAACCCAGATACATGCCCTTGACCAGGAATCAAATCCAAGACCCTTCAGTGCATGGGCCTACACTCTAACCACTGAGCACACTGGCCAGGGCAATATAAGGTATTTTTAAAACTGTAGCAGGAAGTCCTGATGTACATTGGATACTCAGGAAAGAATTTTCTGGGGAGTAGAGTACTTCACTAATAAATTCTACAAAGCCCTTAAGGCAGAAATTATACCATATTAACCCACATACTTTCAGAAAATAGAATAAGATGGAACACTTCCATAATGATATGAAACTTTACCAAAAAAGATAACTAGATACTCTCATGAACATATGTGGTAGGCAGAACAATGCCCCTCTCATATGTCCACCTCCTAATCCCTGGAACCTGTGAATATTACCTGAGATGGCAGAAAAGACTTTGCATGTGTGATTAAAGGAAGGATTTGGAAATGGGGAGATCATTCTAGAACAGTGGTTCTCAACCTGTGGGTCGCGACCCCTTTGGGGGTCAAATGACCCTTTCATAGGGGTTGCCTAAGACCATCGGAAAACACACATATAATTACATATTGTTTTTGTGATTAATCACTATGCGTTAATTATGTTCATTTTGTAACAATGAAATTGGGGGTCACCACAACATGAGGAACTGTATTAAAGGGTTGCGGCATTAGGAAGGTTGAGAACCATTGTTCTAGATCAACAATTTTCAACCTGCATGGGTGGCACACTGGTGTGGTGCAAGAATTTTTAAAACAAACAATACCTAACTAGTTAGTCAGGGGCACTGACCTCTTTTCCTTTAGACTGTCAAGTAAAAAAATGACAGCATCTAACACAATCATACCTTTCAAGTGTGAATAAAACAAGATTATACCTACTTTTTGTCAGATCAGCAAAAAATATATTTTTTGGTGTGCCACAGAATTTTAGTAATTAGTTTATGTGTGCCATGAGATGAAAAAGGTTGAAAATCACTGTTCTAAATTATCCAGTTGGGCCTAATGCAATCACAGTTGTCCTTACAAGATGGTGCAGGAGAAGTCAGAGTTGGAGGAAATGGATGTGATAACAGAAGCAGAGACTGGATGAAAGAGCCACAAGAAGCTGAAAAAGTCAAGGAAATTAACTCTTCCTTCAAAGCCTTCAGAGAAAGCCAGCACTCCCAACACCTTGACGTTAGCCCAGTGAAATGGCTTTTGAATGTCTGACCTACAGAACTGTAAGAAAATAAATTTGTGTTTTAAGTCACTAAATTTATGGTAATTTGTTACAGAAGCCAACAGGAAATCCATACAACGTAGTTGAATAAATCCTTAAAAAATTTTTGACAAACCAGATCTATCAATAGATAAACGATATAAATTGTGAACAAAAGAGGTGTATTACAGGAATTTAAGATTGGTTTAACACTTAAAAACAATCAGTATAATTAAAAAGTCATATGATCACCTAAAATTAATGCAGAATAAGAATTTGACAAAATTCCATACCCATCCTATATAATAAAAGGCTACTCTGCAAATTGTCCCCTCGACCAATAGTTTGACCAGGAGTTCAACCAGGAGTTTGACAGGGGCCAGGGCCAGCTGGCCAACCACCTGAGGCCCCTCCCCCTGACTGGCCCGACCCCTGATTGGTCTCCCACCCCAATCAGGGGCGGGCTGGCTGGCCAACACCCGTGGGCCCTCCCCCCGGCCAGCCAGACCTGATCAGTCCTGATCATGCACGAATTCATGTATGAGGCCTCTAGTTCATGATTAAAATTCTCCGCCAATTGTGACTAAAAGAAACCTCTTCAACTGAGTTAAGTGCATCTACCAAAAATATGCAGCTAACATCAGACATAGTTATGAAAGAAAGAATATGTTCATTTAGAAAAAAGTAAGAATGTCCATTCTCACCACTTCTGTTCAACTTTGTGCCTAGTTATTGTAAAAAGGCAAAACAAAACCAAAAAAGGACTAATTTGGGGAGAAGACAAAAGAAAACCCTGTTTCTTCACGAGTGCAATAATATAATTCTGAGGAATAAACAGATAGTGATATATGCATGCAGTGAATCCTACTTAGCAATGAAAAGGAATGAATTACTGCTAAAGACAGCAACATAGTTGGATCTCAAGAGCATTATGCCAAGTAGAAAAGTCAGACACACAAGACTACAATGTTATTTCATTTATATTTAATTCTAGAAAAGGGGAAAATATAGAAACAGAAAGCAAATCAGTTGTTGCCAGAGGCTAGGGAAGAAGAAAGGGACTAGCTACAAAGACCCACAGTGGAACTTATATACATTTGTTAAGACTCATCAAACTGTACACTTAAAATGGAAAATTTTATTATTTGTCAATTGTAGCTCAATAAAACTGATTATACTCACACATATAGTTATTTATAAGAACACTAGCGGCTTGGTGCATGAAATTCATGCACAAGGTGATGTGTCCCTCAGCCCAGCCTGCACCCTCTCCAATCCAGGACTACTGGCTCCCAACCGCTCGCCTGCCTGCCTGCCTGATTGCCTCTAACTGCTTCTGCCTGCCAGCCTGATCACCCCCTAACCCAGCCGTGGGCAAACTATGGCCCATGGGCTGAATCCGGCCCAAATAAAACTTAAAAA
>NW_006292337.1:316054-324382 GCF_000327345.1 Myotis davidii | reverse complement strand
GTCACCCCCAACTGCCCTCCCCTGCAGGCCTGGTTGCTCCCAATTGCCCTCCCCTGCAGGCCTGATTCCCCCCAACTGCCCTCCCCTGCAGGCCTGATCACTCACAACTGCCCTACCCTGTTGGCCATCTTGTGTGTTGGAGTGATGGTCAATTTGCATATTACTTCTTTATTATATAAGATATACAAACAAAAACAAAGGATACATATTATAGTGTTTAGAAAGATTGCCTTGGGAAAAGGAGGCAAATGGGAATGGAAAAGGAAGTAAAAGAGGAGGAAGAGAGAAAGAGGTAGAGGGAGGAAGAGAGAGGACAGGCAATCAAAGAGCTTAAATGAACCAATAATAACCATATGCCATGAACTGAGGTGTGTGATGATTAACTTCATTCTCTGAACTTGGGTCAGGATGGGAGAGAAGTCTTTAAACCAATGCAATATAAAAGAAAGCCCAGACAGCGCATTGCAGATGGTGGGGAGAAAATGGATTATTCAAAAATGGACATGGAGTATCTGTTATCCATTTAGGGAATAACATTTGACATGTACTTCACACACAAAAATTAATTCCAGGTAGAATAGAGAATTAATTTACAAAGCAAAACTTTACAGTTATATATAAAACCATCTTCAGAGCTTTGGTTGGGAACAGTTTTCTGACATTATGGAAAAAAGAACAAACCATAAAGTAAACAGTGACAATTTTGACATTATAATTTGGACTATCTCTTTACCCAACAATGATCTAAAGATATTCAAAAGCCAAGACAGAAGATATGCAACCCATATCACTGACAAAAGATTAGTGCCCAGCATTGATAAAGAATTCATAAAATATTAACAAAGAGACAACTAATAGAAAAATGGACAAAACATATGAACATTTTCCCAGAAATGAACACACAATGGTCAATGGTGAAGTATGCAAAGATACTCAACCTTAATAGTAGTACAGAAAATGCAAATTAAAATTTTAACACAAACATCAGTTCACACCCCCAAAAAAGGCAAAAATTATTTAAACTATAAAATACCAAGTGTTGGCAAGTTTGCAAAGCAATGGGAGCTTTTATATACCTACCACTATTGAGAATATAAATTATTAAAATCACTTTGAAAAGCAATCTGACATTACCTGGTGAAGTTGAAGATGGACATACTATATGATTTTGCAATTCTACTCCTAAGAAGCTTACCCTAGAGACACTTGCCCTGGAGCACCAAGAGCATGCTGAAGAATGTTCATTTCAGCATTGTTTGTGATGCAAAAAACAAAATAAAGAAACTGAAATCAATGTCCTTCCATAGGAAAATGTGTATATATATCTTATATAACAAAATGGTAATATGCAAATTGACCCCAACGGAAGAACTACCAGGAATGACCGGTAGCTATGATGTGCACTGACCACCTGGGGCCAGACACTCACTTCAGGAGTTGCCTCCTGATGGTCAGTACGCTCCCATAGGAGGAGCTCTGCTCAGCCACAAGCCAGGGTGACGGCTGCGAGCTCAGCAGTGGTGGCGGGAGCCTCTTCTGCCTCCTCAGCAACACTAAGGATGTCTGTGGCTTAGGCCCACACCCCCAGGAGCGGACCTAAGCCAGCAGGTGGACATCCCCCAAGAGGTCCCAGACTGTGAGATGGCACAGGCTGGGCTGAGGGACACCCCCAAGTGCACGAATTTTCGTGCACCAAGCCCATTCATTCCATGGACTATTATAGTTCAGTCACAATTAACTAATCATAATTGCAAACACTGATTATTTTCTAAGAATGCATCTATGAAACATGAAATGCAAAAAGTCAGTCACAGAAGAATAAAAACAGTAGGATACTATTTATATAATGGTCAAAAATACAAAGTCATCCAGTCTAAGGATTCATATATAAGTAGTAAAACTATAGTAAAAAGCAAGGGAATGATGAACACAAAAGCCAAAGTAATATTTATCTAAAGGAGAGAAATATGATCATAACACTCTCATAATATTCTTAACTGGATGATGAGCATATGGCTGTTAATGATCCTTCATATCTTAAACATAGATACTAATATAAATCTTTGTATAGCCGGACCATCCTAGCTAATAAAGAGGGAATATGCTAATTGACCCTCATGCTGCCTCAAAGATGACGGTGCCCACAGACAACAAGGAGGGAATATGCTAATTGATTGCTACATCCTCAAAGATGGCAGTGCCCACAACCAATAAGGAGGGAATATGCTGCCCTGCCATCAAAGATGGTGGTGCCCACAGCCACAAGATGGTGGCGCCCAGTCCCCTCAGCCCCGCCAGGGTGGCAGGTGTGCAGCAAGGCCAGGCCCACCCCCAGGCGGGCCGGGCCGCTCCACACGCCTGCCTCCAGAGTCCCCCAGTCTCTTCAGCCTGCCAGCTGTACAGGGCCAGCCCGAGGCACAGGCAAACCTTGGATGGTGGCTGCCCAGCCATCCAGGGCCGCCTGAGGCTCAGGTAACCAGGGCCAGCCGAGGCTTGCGCTGCAGGCAGTGGCAGCAGCAGAGGTGTGATGGGATGTTGCCTTCCCTTGATCGCCGGGTCACCTTCCACCCCTGAGGGCTCCTGGACTGTGAGAGGGCACAGGCCGGGCTGAGGGAGCCCCCTCCAGTGCAAGAATTTTCATGCACCGGGCCTCTGGTATTATAATAAATTTTAAATTAACAAACAAAAAATTTTTTAAATAAAGAAGGAAATAAATAGCCATGGAATTCAGATCTATCAGTAGAGTTTTGCTTCTGTACAAAATATACCTAGAGCACATTGTGTTACAAAGTGCTGTGGGATCTGGGGCATTTTCTGTAGATGACTTGTAATTTCTCATGGTCTCAACCTTTGCTTTAAGGCAACTGGCAGCAGTCAGGAGAAAAACCCAATATTTCCCCTTGTTGACATTTCCTTTTAATCAAAGTATATATTTTAGGTTTTCTTATAAGAATGACACTATTTGGATGTCCCTTTGGGTTAGAAAAGCAGTTTATTTTTCAGTGGTAAACAGATTTGTCAGCCATTTCGACAGCACAAAATGTCAAAGTGCCTGTGTGGAAAGGAAGAAGGAAAGGCGTGACTGCTGCAATATTTACTTTATTATCCTGTTTAATTATTGACATGTTGAAGACCAAAATCTATATGAGCTTATTTTTAATAATTTGACTGTGCTTAGGAAAAATATGTTCTTGCAGCCTACTCTATGGTTAGACAGAAGCCATCCATTTAAATCTACTTGCAACTTGGGCTCCTTCCTTCCAGAAATTGCAATCATTGTTTAGTTCATCATTTCTATAACCCTGAGAAAAAGAAATGAGTATCTAATGCCATATTGAATATGAAATTATTTTGAATATATGAAGGGATCTCTATGTAAACTATTACCAATTAGCATTATCCCAACCCCCAGATAAAATAAATGAGGCAGAAACCAGGTGAGTTGCCATTGCTTAGACTTTGACTCTTTCTCATCTTCTGAAGATGAGAAAGCAGGATAGTGAGTGGGTTTTCAACCTTTAAATGAAATGTTAACGTTAGAAGCATTCAAACCTATAAAGAATTTTTTGAGTTAATTTGAACCAAACTGTCGACAGTTGCCAGAGAGCAGAATCTCAACAGATTGAGATAATGCTCTGGAGAATGGCAGTTTTGCATCCTGTTTTATACATTACAATCAAAGGAGGAGACATAAGTGGGTCACATGAAATCCACTGGTGATAGATTAGGGAGGTGGGAGAAGGCAAATGTGGGGAACCTCTGGGGTTGGATAAAAACTAAAATGATAGACACATACTTCCTTTACTTAAGTGGGTGTAGGATACTTAACAGTCAACAATTAACTCAACAATGAGGGGATCTGTGGTCTCTGTAAACGATGCCTGTGCTTTGAGGGTCCAGAAAAAGGAAAATTACTTTGACATACCAACAATATGTTTTTATAGATGCTAAAGGATAACAGGCCCAGTTAAGATAAAGATTGACCTTTGTCAGGGAAGATACCAGTCCAGGATATGACTACCCACCATAAACTGCTTTTTAATTTTAAAAGTTTAATTTCAGACCATCCTTCGTGGTTACTTTAGGTCTCTGAGTTTGCAAGGCTCCCACACAGGCCTTCTTCCCTGAGCTAGTCAAGTTAGCATGTGGCCCCTTTTTGTCCACAGAAACAAAACAAGACAAAACATAAAACTTTTTGTGCAATAAAGTCCTGCACATCGCTAACAAAACAGAAGTTGAGTGACTCTGGCTGGAGCATAGAGACTCTGGAGACAGTCAGCTCAGCCCCTCCTCAGACAAGATGGATTGATCGTCACACCTGAAGCCCTGGCAGCCCAGAGGCTTCTCCTGACCTTGAAGGTTGCTGAAAGTGAGAGGGAGATATAAGTCAGGGACTTTCCTAGCGGTTAGTCCCCCAATGTGATGGTGTTTTATTGGTCCCCAAAATGCAACCACTTTCTCCAAAGCCAATCAGCTATTCTGGAGTGACTGAGTCAAGAAAGAGTCCAGGATCGCAACCACTAGAACAGTGCCTGGCACATGTAGGCACTCAGTGATTATCTATAACAAATAAACAAATGAGCGAATGAGTGAGTCCTGAAGGGGCAGCAGTGCCTAATCTACTCCCCATCATGGCACCTAAGCTTTAGACCAGTGGTTCTCAACCTTCTGGCCCTTTAAATATAGTTCGTCATGTTGTGACCCAACCATAAAATTATTTTTGCTGCTACTTCATAACTGTAATGTTGCCAATGTTATGAATCATAATGTAAATATCTGATATGCAGGATGGTCTTAAGCGACCCTTGTGAAAGGTTCGTTCGACCACCAAAGGCATCGCGACCCACAGGTTGAGAACCACTGGTGTATGTGTTTATGTATGTGTGCATGTGTTTATATATGTGTGCCTGTACCTATTATGTTTCTATGTGCAGGTGTTTGCATATATGTGCATTTACATGTGTCTTTATGTATGTGTACATTTGATTGTGCTTGTTGGTGCATTTATGTGTGCACGTGTGTGTATTGGAAGTGGGGTGTTATATGATTCGAGGAGCAGAGGCAAGCAGCACAAGTGGTGATTTTAAAGGCAGAAGAGATGTGAACTTCCTCAGTGAGGCAGCTTCCACTGCTGGAACTGACTTAAAAGATGTCCAAGTCCTTTCCTCTCTGAGTGTTTGAACCACAGCTCCGATGGTGTCTTCAGCACAATCAGAAAAAGACAGATTCCCTCCTGTCCCTTTTCTTCTTCTCTCCTGCTGCACCTCTCTCCCTCCCCTGCACTGCTTCCTCCTCCATCGCCCCCTCACCTGCCTGAGTGGTGACTGGATTTCTTTGTTAATAGCTGTTTGTGGCTTTAAAGCCAGCTTCTCCCACACGTCCCTGCACTGTGCCCAGCTTCACTGTTCTATTTCATTTGTACAGAAGGAGGACCTTCGCACATCCCCAGCACCCAGTGGGGGTTGTGGCCAGTGGCACCAGGTTCTCCCTTATCTCCCATGGCTCTCGGAGCCATCACGCAAAGCTAACTACACAGGAGAAAGTGGGCAGCTCAAGGGCAAAGTAGGAAAATGAGTGCATCCAGCATTCTCAAATGGGAGGACACCGGCGTCAACACCACAATGTGAAAGGACATACAGGGCGTTGTGCTCTGCTGTGCATCCATTCTTTACCATGAGAGATTGACTGGTTAGGAGAGAGTCTAAAGCAGCGCTTCTCAACCTGTGGGTCGCGACCCCTTTGGCGGTCGAACGAACCTTTCACAGGGGTCACCTAAGACCATCCTGCATAAGAGATATTTACATTATGATTCATAACAGTAGCAACGTTACAGTTATGAAGTAGCAACGACAATAATTTTATGGTTGGGTCACAACATGAGGAACTGTATTTAAAGGGCCAGAGGTTGAAAACCACTGACATACATAAACATGCACATATAAATAGACACACAAATAACATAGCACACATACACAGCATGCACATACAAAAACCTGCATGCACACATGCATATGCAGCTACACATGCATAAACATACATACACAATTGTGCATGAGTAAACATGTACAATGCATTCACACATGCACGAGCATGCATTCACACACAAACATGTAAACTCAAACACATGCATGCTCACACATACACACATACACATGTACTGTGACATTTAATGCTCCAATGGTCAGACTTCATTCCAGGAAGGAAACAGAAAAGAAAGCCAAGTGCAGAGGTTTCTGGACCTGACATCCCGACCACATGAATGGAAGTGGGCCTTTGATTCAACTGAGAACTCCCTGGAAGAGCTGTGGGAAATCTCCAGCAAGGAGCAAGTCTGTGACCCTCCAAGTGGAACAGTCTTCCCCCCGGCCCAACCACGGCAGTCTCCCTTCAGATTAGGTGTAACAGTCATAGAAGGGCTCCTTAGGCTCACATGGCCAGGCCTTGCCGAGCTAGGATCCCTGTACCCACTTTCAGGTTGAGAAAAGTCAGCTGACAGGGCTCCACCAGCTCAGCACCTGGTTTACAGTCCATTTGGTTATTCGTACTAGTCATGTTCCATAAAGTCTTGTGAACTCTGAATTCTGAATCATTGCTTCTAGGGAAAGTATGTGTGTACATGTGCACACACACACACACACACACACACACACACACCCCTCAGGCAGATGATAAATAATCTTAAGTCCTAAAAACAACTCATCCTGTAGATTCTATTTTTCTGTTTTTTACAAAAGAGAAAACGAGGTTTGACATGTTCAGTGACTTGCTGAGGTTGCCCCCCTAACAGGTGCCAGAGTTGGGTTCAAGCCCTGTCAGCTGCCCCAGAGCCAGAGCCCCTGGCACTGCCTGCCGCTGACCGTCCAGCCTCCGCCCATGTCTGGATGGGGTTGAAACAATAAGGCAGAGCCCTGTTCGACCTCAGCTGGACATGCACATGGACCATTCAAATATTTCATCAGTGTGTACATATCTATGAAAGACTGATTGTGAGTATTGACTTGGGGTTACAAATAAATTAAAGCAAGTGGGCAAATTTGCAGACCCCGTGATTACAGAGGATGACTGTGCCTGTATGTAGCGTTTCCACCTCTGATATCATCTGAAGAAAGAATTCTGCTGTAAAATTTGTTGTGAAATGAGTGATGTATTTTATCCCTCATTTGATCTGAGGAGAGGCAGGACACAGGATATGAGTGTGAGGAGTCCAGTCATCAGCAACAGCGTTCTGGAGACTTCTGCAGTCAGTGGGAGTCAAGGAGCACGAATGCATGTGCCTCTGCCGACCATCGCAGTTCTAAAGGAAACGGAGCCCACAGAAGCTGCCCAAACCCTACAGAGAGTTAGTGGCCAAGGTGGGACATGCAGCCCAGCCTCTTGGCCACCAACCCAGTGTGCTTCCCGCTCTTTGGAGCTACCTTCTGTGTCATGAGGTGAAAAGAGAAGTGAATTTAAAACTAGAGTTTCTCTCACCAGGCTCTGCCACAGCTCTGCCATGTCACCGTGGACAAGGAACTAACTTTGTAAATCCCCCATGTATCAGAAGCCAAAGCCTCAGCAGGAGCTGCTGGAAGAGGTGAGAAAAAGCAATGAGGGCTGGGCCCTGGACCACCAGGCATCTGTGCAAGTCCTCCAGACACCACGTCTATTTTTGCCAAGGCAGGCTTGAGAGAGATCCTGAACAGAATGCATCATATACATAGATAGGCCTTTAAAAACTGAACCATATATGAATGCAGGCAAATATCTGGAACTCCTCTTTCTGGCACTGCCTCATTTACAATAGAGCCGCTCTTAGAAGCCCCCTGGGAAAGGAGCGGGAGCAGGACAGCTGCTAAGAGAAAGCAAGAATCCCATTGCTCTAAAGGATGCTGGCCACGTGGCCATGGCTCATTCAGGACTTGGAAGACAAATGAAGGAAGCTGAGAGGCATGTCTATCGGACACGCACCAAGAGGGGCAGCAGGAGGGCGAACTGACTGGCGAGGAGCCAAGAGTTCACGCTGCTTGGGTAGGGGTGGGTAGCTTTATTTCTGCAAGGCCTTCTTCCTTCTCACAGATAAGAAAATAACTCTTTCCTTTTGGAAATACAGCTGAAGGTGAAAGAGAAGTAAAAGGATTTACAAGCAAAGAAGAGGTATTCTTGGACTGAGTGAAAGATTGGAGAAATTAGTGAGTAGCTGACAAATGTCACCCCAGAGCATAGAGTGGTCCAAAGCACCCCAATTAAACAAGAGGGGGGAAACTCTAGCCATTCGCAGGCCTAGGCCTAGGAATAAGCCCCTGAAAAAAAAAATCTCTCTCCTTGTGGTTGGAAGTCGTCCACAGGCCT
>NW_006292337.1:305671-314830 GCF_000327345.1 Myotis davidii | reverse complement strand
AGAGTTTGCTCGCAGAGTAATTTTCCCTCCATTCTTCAAGGTTCCTGGAGTTCAGGCAGGGATCAACCATACCTCCTTTCAAGAGGTTTCCTGGCTGCTTCCCTCTCCAAGGGAAACTATTATGGACTGAATGTGTCCTCTTAAAGACATATGTTGAGGCGCTAACCCCCAATGTGATGGTATGTGGAAGTGGGGCCTTTGGGAGGAAATAGATTTAGATAGGTGGGGCCGCCCATGCTGAAATGAGTGCCCTTATAAGAAGAGGAAAAGACAAAAGAAATTTCTTTCTCTCTTTTCACACACAAAGAAGAGGTCATGTGTGCCCTGGCCAGTGTGGCTCAGTTGGTTGAGCATTGCCCCATGAACTGAAAGGTCACTGGTTCGATTTTTGATCAGGACACATGCCAGGGGTTGTGGATTCAGTTCCCATTTGGGGTGTGTGTGGGAGGCAACCGATTGCTGTTTCTCTCTCTCCCTCTCCCTTCCTCTCTCTCTCTCTAAAAAATAAATTAAAAAATACAAAGAAGAGGTCATGTGAACATACAGCTGTAAAATGACTATACTAGTAGGTTGTCTACAAGCCCTCTCCAAGAACCAAATCTGCTGGATGTTGTTCTTGGATTTTAAGCCTCCAGAACTGTGAGAAATATGTCTGTTGGTTAAGCCTCAGTCTGTGGTATTTTATTATAGCAGCCTGAGTTGCCTAAGTCAGGGACTGCTCTCCCATCTGGAATCCTAGGAATCTCTCTATAAGGCACAGTCTAATGGTGCACTCAAAAAAAAAAACCACAGATGCTTAATAAACCATTCCTTTAGGTATTGCACCTTCAGCCCTAGTACCCAGCTTTAGCACCATGCAGGGTCAAATGTTTGTTGAAAAAAGGCAATAAAGAGAAACGTTCAATGTTGCCAGTTCTCTTAAGACACATTACTTGGGGTATTTATGATTGTTAGCTCCAAAACTGGATACCAAATGAATGTGGAAGGATCATATAAAAAGGTCACTATCAATTTGATAGCCACCATTGTGGCCCCAAAATTTGACAGCCCCTTAGGATTCTAAATGTGTCCCATGTCACTACATGGCACCTCAAGAGAGAAGGAAGCCTGACAGTCCTGCCTTACCCGTGCCAGAAAGGTAAGGTGCCTGAAGGATCCTTGCTATAAAAATTACATTTTAATCTTCATTGCATAGTTAATTCAGAGCCAATTATTTCTCTGTCCAGACGAGTGAATGCATTCTTCGAAACCCTACAGTGGAAAAGCATTAATAATGTGCCCTTTCATTTCTAAAGAAAGATAATTTGCACATGCTCTTTCCATGGGAACATGTCACTTAAACTAGAGTAAGCTTCCTTAAAAAAGGGGTTGAGGGATGAAAGAAAGAAAATTAATAAGACATTCAGGGAGAAAAAATCACCAGAATATGTCCCGATCCATGCCAGAATGATCATATCCATGGGAACTATGCTCAGCATATCATTATTGTATTCTGCTCACCCATCTCTATTTACAATTTAGAAGACTTAATAAAAATCACTCGTCAGACACTCGTAGCCATTACCACGGGCGGAGTTTCCAGCCACATTGTGGGTCTCGGATGGAACACGATCTGTAAGACAACAGAAGCAGCCAGTGTGACTATGGCACAGGCTTTTCTAAGGAATGCATTATTTCCCTGATGTGATCATGATCAGCTGCCTTGGGTGCCATTTATTTGGTCTGCGTCGCTTGACTATGAAAGAGAGCTGCCTTATATATCTCCTTTCTATTCCAATATGCAAAATGTTAACAGAAAATTGCTGCTTTGTGGGGATAAAGAGTTGGCCTCAAATGCAAAATGAATATGTGATTTCAAAACTGGGTTTTTGCAAACCTATCCTAGTAAAGTAAAACTACATCCTAATTCCACATTTCCAAAGAAGGCAGAGTAAAATCCAGTCGATAGTTACACTCGTAGCAACAAGGAACCATAATGCCATCATCCTATGTGCTTATACTCATTTACATTTTTTTAACATGTTCTCCATGCCCACTTCCACCACCTGGTCCAAGCCTCCATCTCCCACACCTGGGCTTCTACACTAGGCTCTCACTGACACCCTCACTCCATCAGGATAGAATTAGGGGGAAGCAAGTGGTCAGCTCAGATGCAAAGTATAATAGGGTGCCAAAAAACATAGGAATCAAGATGAATAATATTTTAGTGCGATTTAAAAAAAACTGTAAAAAAGAAGAAACTCTTACCATTTGCAACAGCTTGGGTGGACCTGGAGAGCATTATGCTAAGTGAAATAAGCCAGTCAGAGAAAGATAAATATCATGTGATCTCACTCATTTGTGGAATATCATGAACAACATAAACTGATGACCAAAAATAGAGCCAGAGACACAGAAGCATCGAACAGACCATCCAACCTAAGAGGAAGGTGGAGCGTGGAGGAGGGGGGTGCAGGTAAGAGATCAACCAAAGGACTTGTATGCGTGCATATGAGCATAATCATTGGACACAGACACTAGGGGTGAGGGCATGTGCTAGGAGGTGGGAGCGGCCAGGGAGAGGTCAATGGGGGGAAAAAGAGACATATGTAATACTTTAAACAATAAAGAATTTAGATTTTTTTTAAAGTCTATGTTGTTTAAAACATATCCACAATGGACAAAATATCAAAATTGTGACTCAAGACATGATACACAGTGCCACACCAACTCATACTGGGCCTGAAGCTTAGGGCTTTTATGGGAAATTTTAATAGTAACATTTTTCAGAACATTAAAGTCATTCAGAGTATTGAAAATTTGAAAAGTAGGTGGATTAAAACTCACAATGTTACTTTAAGTCTAAATAACCCAAACAGAATTTATTATAATTCAACATTCTTACATATAAGAAATACCACGTGCACAGGAGGCAGGGAGAACTCTGGTGTCTATGCCCCAGGGACAGATAGGCTGGGCTTCCCAGTCGGCTCCCTGCCTGGGGTGGAGAGAGGGGGCAGGTAGGAAAAGGAAGCCTGGGGCTCCAGGCAACTTATGAAAATAGTGTCCAGGCACAGGGCCCGAGAAGGGGCCCATCCCCAGAGACCAGAGAAGCAATAAGAAGCAGGATTTGAATAAGAAAAGAAAATACCCTTTGGGACTCACAGGGAAAGTCACTAATTGCCAGAACATTCAAGAACTACTAGAATAATCTCCTAAATGTCCTCTCTGCTGCTGTCCTTGCCTGGATGGTGTCTTCTCCAGTGAGAGCTTAAAACCCAGTTGGATCCTATCATTTTCCTCTTGAAAGGGCCCACCTGGCAGTAAAATTCAAATTCCTTACAGTGGCCATCAAGGCACTGTATCATCTGACTCCCTTAAACCTGTCTCCCACCCACCCCATCCTGCTCCAGCCCCACCAGCTACCAGTGCAGGGCCTCAGTCTTCCCAAGTCTAGTCCACTTAGGCTCTGGCCTAGAACACTCTTCTGTAGATGTACCCATGCTGCCTGCCTGCCTCCCTCCCTCCCTCAGGTCTCTGCTCCCAGCTGGCCTTTTCAGAGCCCTTCCCTGACCACCCTAAAGCAAGTGCCAGTCCCCACCAGGCTCTTCCCCCGTGAGTCTGCTGTTGTTTAATAGCACTTATCACATCCTTCATATGCATTTGTTATCAGCCCCTCCCACTAATATGCAAATTCCATGAAGCAGGGAGCATTTTGTTCACTTCTGCATCCCCAACACCGTGTTGTACTCGCCTATGGGGCAAATAGCAGAAGCTGGGAGATGGACATTGACGACATTTGCAGGATACCCAAATTACATGTAAAGGATTGCATGTAAATCAACTACAATGAGTCAGGGACTAATGGAAAACAAGATGGAAACCAGGGTATCAAGAAGACGCCAAGTGGTAAGCGTGGGAGTGGAGGAATGAAGGGCAGCACTGGAAAATCTCAGCCGTGATGTCTATTTCCACCTCCGTGCAGGTAGGGCAGATAGGGTGGCCCGCCCCCCGCCCCCCGCCCCCAGCCGTGCACAGCGTGCCCACACTGAACATCACCCTCCCGCCAGGCACTTGCCACGGGATCAGTGTGCCGGCAGCACGGAGCGCAAAGTGATGGCTGGAGTAATGTAACTCTTCAAACATAATCCTGCCGGCCTGCCCCAGATGTGGCTAAGCCCTGCGTGCTCTCAGCTTCCACTTTGTCATTCCTTGGTGAATATATATTATTAAAGAAACGTCGGCAGAATAAAAAATGCAACTGCTCTAACTTATATTTTCCTTCTTCTTTTCATTCCCATTGGCAGCCTGCTGTTTCATCAAGCACAGTGAGAGAAGTCCTGGGCAGTTCTGCACCCCGAGGCCCTAACATTTGTGAAACCCTCGCTAAAATATCATCAATGTGGTTTTCTGGGAAATGTGCTGTGCTGCCCCCAGGGATGAAATGCAACAAAGAGACTTGAGCTCATGTCATTTCTTTCTGGAAAGCCTGCTTGGTTTCTCTGTCAGTCTGAAAGTCAGACGTGGCTGATGGACATGGAGAGAAATAAAACAGTGGTGTTTGGGGGATTTGGAACACATCAGAACTGCGATCAACCAGGATGTGGTGACTGGCTTTTGATAATGAAAGCTGTGGATTTGGTCTCACACTTTCTGCTTTTAGTGATTCTTGGTTGTTACCTGGTATTTATATATACATAAATAATTGCTGGCAAAGGACCCAGCCCCACTAGAAATTTCCCACAGCACTTAAATCAGATCTGACACATCTGATCTGACAAAGACATAAGCATCAAGATATTGCCATCAAGGCTGGTATTTCACTAGATTTAATTTTAAGGCAGGAAAAAAAATAATGAAACTTAAAATTCAAAATATAATAAATTATTTCAGGTAGACAGTAAAATGGATTTTCTGTCTTAGTGCTGGGTCGACGATGGTGCCATGGCCTTGTCTGCAGTGTCTCCTCAGGTGCTATTCTAGGACTCAGTTGCATTTTTATACACCAATAATGAACAATCAGAAAGGGAAACTAAGAAAACAACCCCATTTATAATTGCATTAAAAAATACCTAGGAATAAATTTAACCAAGGAGTTAAAAGACCTGTACTCAGAAAATTACAAGACACTGAAGAAAGAAATCGAAGAAGATACAAATAAATGAAAACATACATCATCTTCATAGATAAGAAGAATTAATATAGTTAAAATGTCCATACTACCCAAAACAATCTATAGGTTCAATGCAATTCCTATAAAAATGTTAATGACATATTTTACAGAACTAGAATAAATAATCCAAAAATTTATATGGAACCACAAAAGACTCCAAATAATCATAGCAAGCTTGAGGAAGAAGAACATAGTTGGAAGAATAATGCTACCTGATATAAAACTATACTACAAGGCTATAGTAGTCAAAACAGCATGGCACTGGCATAAACACAGACATATAGATCAAAGGAACAGAATTGAGAGCCCAGAAATAAACCCATGCCTATATGACCAACTACTATTTCACAAAGGAGTCAAGAACATATAACAGAGTAAAAATAATCTATTCAATATATGGTGTTGGGAAAATTGGGTAGATACATGCAAAAAAAATGAAAGTAGACAAACTTCTTATACCATATACAAGAATAAAACTCAAAATGGATTAAAGACTGACATGTAAAACGCAATACCACAAAAATCCTAGAAGATAACATAAGCAGTAAAATCTTGGACATCTCTCTTAGCAATATTTTTCCTGATTTATCTCCTCAGGCAAGAGAAACAAAAGAAAAAATAAACAAGTGGGACTACATCAAACTAAAAATTTTTTGCACAGCAAAGGAAACCATTAACAAAATAGAAAGACAAGCCACTGAATGGAAGAATATATTTGCCAATGATAAATTTGATAAGGCATTCATATCCAAAATTTATAAAGAACTTATTCAACTCAGCACCAAAAAACAAACAAACAAGCCAATTAATAAATGGGCACAGACCTAAACAGACAATTCTCCAAAGAGGACATAAAGATGATCAGTAGACATATGAAAAGATGCTCATCACTAATCATCAGAGAAATGCAAATTAAAGCACACCTGTCAGAATGGCCACCATCAATAAATCAACAAACAAGAAGTGGGGAAAAGGGAACTATCACGCATTGTTGGTGCGAATGTGGGTTGGTGCGGGCACTGTGGGAAACAGTATGGTTACCTCAATAAATTAAAAATGGAGCTGCCTTATGATGCAAGAATTCCACTTCTGGGAATATATCTGAAGAAACCTGGGACACCGGTGTGAAAGAATATATGCACCCCTATGTTCATTGCAGCACTATTTACAATAGTCAAGATTTGGAAGCAGCCCAAGTGCCCATCAGTAGATGGTGGGGGGGAAAGCTGTGGTACATTTATACAATGGAATACTACTAGACTGTAAAAAAGAAGGAAATCTTTACTTTTGCAATAGTATGAATGGACTTAAAGAGTATAAGTGAAATAAGTCAATCAGAGAAAGAAAATTTCATGTGATTTCACTTATATGTGGAATATAATGAACAAAATAAACAAACAAAATAGAAACAGACTAATAGATACAGGGAACAGACTGATAGCTGTCAGAGAGGAGGTTTGGGGGTTTGTGTGCAATAGGTAAAAGGATCAAGGGAGGGGGGGGATCTCATAAACCCAGACAACAGGATGGTGATTAGCAAAGGGAAAAGGTGGTTCGGGGCAGGTAGAAGTGGGCAAAGGGGGAATAAATGGCAAAGGAAGGAGACTTGACTTGGAGAGTGAATACACAATACAATACACAGATGATGTATTGTAGAATTGTACACTTGAAACCTATATAATTTTATTAACCAATGTAACCCCAATAAATTCAATAAAAATTTTTTTTAATTTTTCAAAGCGGACTCCAAAATGGCAGTGGAGTAAGTGGAAGCCACACTGACACTCTCCCAGGATCAAACTGGAAATACAACTAACATACAGAAAAACCACCCTGAATAATCAACTGAAGACTTGCTGGAGAGAATCCTCATAACTCAGGTCAGAAAGTGGAGACCACACAGAGACTGGTTGAATGTGCAGAGGTTTGAAAGGGCTGGCCCTGCTCCCACAGGCAGCAGCTGAAGTCCAGAGGGATTTCTCAGCTGTGAGGTGTTCCCACTGAGAACTCTGGAGGCTAAACCACAAGCTGGGCTCCTCAGCCCAGAGCACCAGAACTGAGAAAGGTGCCCACATAACATCTGGCTGTGAAGAGCAGCAGGGCTGCTGTCTGCCAGCAAGAGACAGCTGGGAATGCAGGCACCCTCTTAAAAAGAAGAACGAGAAGAGGGAGGGAGAGGGGGAGAGGGAGAGGAAGGGATAGGGGGAGAGAGGGAGATAGGGAGAGAGAAGGAGAGAGGGAGGGGGAGAGGTAGAGAGGGAGAGAGGGAGAGAGAGAAGGAGAGAGGGAGGGAGGGAGAAAGAGAGAGAGGGAGGGGGGGAGAGATTGATTGGTTGCCTCCTGCTCTTGTCCTGATGAGGGCCGGGGATTGAAAGGGAGAGGGAGAGGGAGAGGGAGAAAAAAGTTTTAAGCTTAAAATCATCCTGAAAAAAAATGGCAAATTATCATTAAAGGTACAATAGTCAGACTGATCGGAAAAAAATGGAAGACTTTCCATTTATCTGAAAACAAGGTAAGGAAATAACACCCAATTACGTCCAGTAAAATAGAAATAGTAAGCTAAAGATATTTCAAGCAAACAAAGTTGCCAGTTTGACTGTGGATCAAACTGGCAACTTTGGCATATCTGGACGCCGCTCTAACCAACTGCACAACCCAGCCAGGACAAGAAATACTAGTTTTTCAACAGAAGAAAATTATCCCAGGTAAAATTTACAGTTGTAGGAAGAATGAAGAACATTGAAAAGAGGAAATATGTGATCAAAAAGATTCATTTTTGACTATATTTTTAAGTTTTATGGGATATATAAAATAAAGAGATAAAATATACAGCAGTGATGGCATAGAAGTTGGAAAAAGATTAAATTTAGGAGAGGGTTATAAGGACCTGTTTTCTCCAAGAAGAGCTGAAAGTATCAATTATTAACTAGGCTATGAGAAGTCAAGGATCATGTTGTAGAACCTCTGAGAACCATCAAAGTATAAGAAAAGGAATTTTAAATATTTAAAAACAACAAAGAATGTCAACTTTCAAGCTAAGAGAAGGTTGTATCTAAGCATTTTCCCTAAGAAAATTATCTGAAACTCAAGCAAAGATCAGTGTACAAACTTGTTCACTGCAGTGGTATTTATGATAACAAATGTTGGAATCAAATGTTCAGTAACAGAATCTCTGTCTATGATGAACTAAAATGATGCCTTCCAATAATATTTATGGCATTGAGGAAATGCTATCCTATGTAATAAAAGCTTAATATACTAAATGTCCAGTTGTCCAGTCATCCTTTCAACCAATTAAAGCATAATATGTTAATGATATGCTAAAGCCACTCAACCGCTCACTATGATGTGAACTGACCACCAGGGGGAAGATGCTCCAAGTGATAGCTTAGCTTGCTGCTGGAGTCTGGCCAATCAGGACTGAGCAAGACAGGCCAGACACACCCTGGAGCCCTCCTGCAGTTCCTCCTGGCTGGCCAACCTCCCACATCCCTCCCCAGCCCAATTGTGCACCAGTGGGGTCCCTAAACCTGGCCTGCACCTCTCGCAATCTGGGATCCCTCCAGGGATGTTGGATAGCTGGTTTCGGCCTGATCCCACAGGCCAGGCTGAGGGACCCCACTGGTGCACGAATTCGTGCACCGGGCCTCTAGTGGAAATAATAATGAAGGAGAAGAGCAGAAATAAAGGGTCAATAGAGCATGACCAAATTTCGTTTTTAAAGTGCACATACACAAAAAAGACACTATAGAAAAGAGACAAAATATTACTGTCATCCCTGATGAAAAAATTACAAGTGACTTTTTTTTTACTGATTTTCTACCATAAGTATGTATTAGTTTTATAATCAGAAAATGCATTTTTAACAATAAACTGATTATTTTCCTTTAAAATAAAAGGATTTAAGATCCCCAGTCCTCTGAGACCAAAGGAAACCAAGTCAGGATGTTTAAAAATAATATAGATTTTTCTCATTTCATTTTTTTCAATCCTTTTGAGTAAATTAG
>NW_006292337.1:305109-305606 GCF_000327345.1 Myotis davidii | reverse complement strand
CCCACTGATGGGCACTTTGGCTGCTTGGCTATTGTAAATAACGCTGCCATAAACATAGGGGTGCAAATTAGTGTTTTGGGGTTTCTTCCGATAAATTCCCAGAAGTGGAAAGATTAAAAATGGTGGCGGAGTAAATGGATGCTACGCTGACATGCTCCCAGGACCAAACTGCAATTACAACTAAAATACAGAAAAACCACCCTGAATAATCAACTGAAGACTTGCTGGAGAGAATCCTCATAACTCAGGACAGAAAGTGGAGACCACACAGAGACTGGTTGAATGTGCAGAGGTTTGAAAGGGCTGGCCCTGCTCCCACAGGCAGCAGCTGAAGTCCAGAGGGATTTCTCAGCTGTGAGGTGTTCCCACTGAGAACTCTGGAGGCTAAACCACAAGCTGGGCTCCTCAGCCCAGAGCACCAGAACTGAGAAAGGTGCCCACATAACATCTGGCTGTGAAGAGCAGCAGGGCTGCTGTCTGCCAGCAAGAGACAGCTG
>NW_006292337.1:288212-303869 GCF_000327345.1 Myotis davidii | reverse complement strand
CCTTTAGCTTTTTCTTATCTGTGAAGCTCTTTTCTGACCTTCAATTCTACATGATAGCTTTGCTGGGTAGAGTAATCTTGGTTGTAGGTTCTTGCTATTCATCACTTTGACTATTTCTTGCCACACGCTTCTGGCCTGCATAGTTTCTGTCGAGAAACCAGCTGACAGTCGTATGGGTACTCCCTTGTAGGTAACTAACTGTTTTTCTCTTGCTGCTTTTCCGATTCTCTTTGTCTTTTGCCCTTGGCATTTTATTTTTTATTTATTTTTAAAAAATATATTTTACTGATTTTTTACAGAGAAGAAGGGAGAGGGATAGAGAACTAGAAACATCGATGAGAGAGAAACATCGATCAGCTGCCTCCTGCACATTCCCCACTGGGTATGTGCCCGCAACCAACATACATGCCCTTGACCGGAATCTAACCTGGGACCCTTGAGTCCGCAGGCTGACGCTCTATTCACTGAGCCAAACCGGTTAGGGCCCAATATCAGCTTTTTACCCAAGTAGCTTTATTTACATGCATGTTCAGTCAATTTAGTGCATTCATTCACTCAAAGTCTCAACCACTTTTTGCTCTATACATTTTGCTGTATACATTGCTTCGTATACTATAAGTGAACAAAGAAAAAATAAAATAGTTATTGGGATACTGGCATTCTGGGTACTTTTTTATTCAAATTCTGTTATTGCTGTTATAGTATGGTTCATGTGATTTTTTTTAGTAACTCAGCTTGGTTTACCTGCTTCCATGTTTATCTGGAAAGGTGAAGCACAGTCTTCCCTACTCACCCATCAATCATCCACACAGTGAGATACTGGAACTGGAGGCATGACTCACAGACCAGCCATCTGTGACCTGGACTTGTCCTTCGTGGCTCTTGAAAACCAGCAGTGTGACATGCAGTCATCCTGGGAGAAGCAGCCAGTGTGCTCTGAAACCCGGGAACTGTGCCCAGCCTGCAGAAGGAACAGGCACCGGTTTGTTTTGGTGCTAATGTCTTCTCCATATCCAATCTCGGCTTCAAGTTCATTTCCAGGGTGGGTCACTAAAGATTATAAGAAAGATATCCTGCCATGGCTCAGAGTTTTTATTAACTTCCTGGATTTTTTTTCTCAGTTTCCCTACCCAACATATATTCTCTGAAGTTAGACATGTAAACAAAGTTGATTAAAAAGCAATATAAATCAGAATGTGTCATGTAGGTGATTCTGTCCTCACGTTTCCCCAGAGCTGCCTGCAGGAACATTACATCTCCCAGTGGCTGTCCTGGGACAGAGACAGCACTCCCAACAAAGCCAGCTGGAGGAAGAAAAGAAGGGGTGGGGTCAGGGGCCTGTTGGACAGATGGAGCAACACAGCCAAGGTCAAGGTCTCAAACAATCATTGAGCATGCCCGGGGGCCACCAGGAGAAGTGCCACCATGCTCCAATTTCCACAGGGCTCTTTTCCCCACTTCCAAGAAGGGACTCGTGGCAACCATGAAATCCTTTGCAAAAGAACAAATATTTCATTAAAATAAAACATGAAGCCTGTCCCAGCTTGAGCTGAGGTTAGGATTTATATCTGTTGAACTTATCTGGCAAACTGGTGGGACAGACTCGCTATTTGCACTGGGCACTGGCATTTCCTGGGAGAGAACTCATTCCAGAGGGGAAAGGAGCCAGGCATGGAGAGCAGGGTCCATACGAAGGGCACATGGCTCTTACTTAGATCTGAGGCAGAAAGAATGATGCAAGTCAGGCTAATTCATTAAAACAGTGGCAAAACTTCATGGCACAAGCATGATAGGTTACACACACAGAGTAACAAAGAGAGAGGCGTTGGTTCTCCCCCATCTTGCCACAGACTGCCACGCAGCTTGGCACCAGAAGTGCCCCAGTGATGAGGAGCAGGGCCCAAAGAAAGATGCCATGGTATCAGTGGAAGAACATCAGGCCCAGGAAAAATAGTGGGGCATCAGATGTGTCCAGGGCAGCCGTGGGCAAACTACGGCCCGTTTGAAATGAATAAAACTTAAAAAAAAAAAAAAAAAAAGACCGTACCCTTTTCTGTAATGATGTTTACTTTGAATTTATATTAGTTCACACAAACACTCCATCCATGCTTTTGTTCCGGCCCTCCGGTCCAGTTTAAGAACCCATTGTGGCCCTCGAGTCAAAAAGTTTGCCCACCCCTGGTCCAGGGGGACACTGCGTACCCAGAGTAAGGTTAGTACTCCAAGGAGCAGCCTTATCCCAGGGCAGTGAGGTATGCCCAGGGAGCTCCTGAGATGTGCTGGGAGAAGCTTGCACAGAAATGGAGGTCACTGGGGGAGCAGAGGAGCCAGGGGGACAATAAAATTTGAGTTATGACTTATAATGTGGCCCCATTAGACACACAGGCTGGCGACAGCCAGGGAAATACTGGCCGCGAGACTGTATCTGAGGCTGTAATTATCAGCCCATTTATTTTCACTGATGACAAGAACAGAAGCACAGTAATTGAAGGAGAGTTGTGTAAAGATTCAGACAAATTGTATTTCATCTATTCCATATTTTACAGGGAAAGCTTACAACCAGATGAACTCTGGGACACACTATGGCTCGTTACTTTTGACAGGTTGGGCCAGAAAACATGTATTGTTAAGTGATTCATCACCATTTATACCCAGATCATAAATCTTTATTTTCTAAAGGCTGTGCTTTGGATCCAGGACAGATTGCAGTGTTTATTCTTTTTAGTTGGCAGTCAGAACAATAGCCTCCTGACATCCTTTCCTATAGATTTTATCGTTTCTTTGGGAACCATTTTACACACTTTCTTGTGACTTGTTTTCTACCCCACTAAAAATATACAGTGGCTGTAATCAAGGAAAGGATTTTTCACGAGTCAGTTTTTAAACACCTTTGGGGTTATTTTGTTTACCTAACCCCTCTTATACTGTAGTTCATTGGTTCACCTACTATATAGAGATGTAAACTGTGCCTAAACCTAAAGTAAATTCTCTGAGATTGCTAGGGACATGGAATTACTACTTTAAAAAGTAATAATTACTACTTATTTTTTTAAAGAAATTATTTCAAGACCCTAAATTACCATAAGACTATAAGGGGAGGTACCAGGCCCTTCATAGAAATAAAATAAGCCTCATTTAATCCTTCTGCAAACCTTGCCAAGTGGCCACTGATAGTAGTACCAGGACTTGACTCTGTAGCTGGAGACTTCTGGGGTCCCAAGGTAAGTTAATGATTGAAACCAGAGAGAAGATGGCGGCGGATTAAGTGGAAGCTACACTGACACTCTCCCAGGACCAAACAGGAATTACAACTAAAATATGGAAAAATCATCCTGAATAACCAACTGAAGACCAGCTGGAGAGAACCCTGATAACCAAGGATGTAGATAACCGAAAGGGCATGGGATTCTGCATTGTTGGAACCTGGAACAGAGAAAGGGCAGTAAAGGCAAAATGGGTGAAATCTAAATTAAGCCCGGTGTTTAGTTATAGCAATGTACCAGTGTTGGTTTCTTGGTTTGTACAAATGCACCACCCTAATGTAGGATGATAGCATTAAAGGAAACTGAAATGGGTGAGGGCATTCTCTGTACCAGCTTTGCAACTTTCTGTAAAATAACTTTCTTCCAAAATAAAAAGGTTATCTATACTAATAAAAGGGTAATATGTTAATTAAACTGGGTTGACCGGACATCTTCCAGACATTCGACTTCCTTCTGGACAAAGCCACAGTGGCAGGGGCAGAGGCAGAGGCAGTTAGGGGCAATCAAGCCAGGAGGGGAGCAAGCAGTTAGGGGCTATCAGGCCGGCAAGGGAGGGCAGTTGGGGTGATCAGGCCAGCAGGAGAGGGCAGTTGGGGGTGATCAGGCTGGCAGGGGAGTGATTAGGTAATGATCCAGCAGGCAGGGGAGCAGTTAGGAGCCAGTGGTCCCAGATTGTGAGAGGATCGGGCCTAAACTGGCAGACATCCCCCAAGGGTTCCCAGATTGGAGAGGGTGCAGGCCAGGCTGAGGTACACCCCCCCACCCCCGCATGAATTTTGTGCACCGGGCCTCTAATTTTTTTATAAAGGAAGAAGCCATCCAAGAAAATATAAACCACTTGGAATAAATTTCTCTGTCAAAATAAGTATTTTATTCACACACACACACAATTTTACATTAGTAGCTGTAAACTTAAAGCAGAAAGGATCCACCAGGAGCTAACTGAATCAGTGGACAGCTTGGGTGAAGAGGGACTTCCTGGGAAGTGGATCAGTGGGAAGAGCATGGCCACTTGGCCACCTGAAATCTTCCAGAGAAGGAAGCTTGAGAAGACAGCAGCAGTGATGAGAAGAACAAAGAACATTGGCTGGAAGTTCCCTAGACTTCACCCCCAACAGATACACACACACACACACCACCACCACCACCACCACCACCACTTCCCCACACCAGCAGCCAAGCCCTATTCTTCTCAGTTTGAAACATTTCTCAAATCTTTCCCTTCTCCTCGTTGCTATTACAACTGCCTTATGTCAGACTCATGATGACCTGGACTCTCACAAGATCTCCCAACAGATTTCTGGGCTCCTGACCTCCTCCTGCAATTCCTCCACTCAACCCCAGAGCAATGTGTACAAAAGCAGAACTAACAGTTTCATAGCATTTCTGACAACCTTCCTTGGCTCCTGAGTCCTAGGATAGCCCTAACTGTGCCCCAGCTTCCCTCTGGCCCTACTTGAGCCAACATCAAATACCCCGCATCTGCACCTCTCACTGCAGAACCCTAAGTGCATGGTGCCGGGAAATCCACACACCTCATGGCCAAGGTTACAGCAGTGCCCTGTGCCAACAGCAAATTCTTCCCTACATTCTTTGCCTAACTCCACAAGCCCTAGGGGTCTGGACAATGAGGTTTCCTCAGACCCTTCCCTGATTCACCTCCTGTCCTCAACAGCATGTCACTAACATGCTGAAACTGTTTATGGTTCCTAGACATGGAGCTTCTCAAAAAACAGAAAGTATATGTGCACCCCTGGCTCCTAGTACTATGCCTGGCCTGTGACAGCTTTTCTAGAAATGTTGGCTCAACTGACTGAAACACATAGAATGTGAAGTGGCCCAGAAAAGCGGCATAGAGAACAAAGAGAACCGAAAGGTTAAAGAGGAGAAAAGGAAAGAAGGCTTTAATCTGTGTTCTCAGGCGAGACCCAACCAGCCCCAAAGGTGGGGCCAGTGAATTTCGAGCCCCCAGGGAGGGAGGGCCATCTTTTTATACAGGTGTTTGGTGGGGGGTGAGGGGGGAAGGGGCCTGAGCTGAGGAAGTCTCCGCCCCAGGAGGTGGGCAGGGTATTCAGGAAGAAGTCAGTATCTGTGTGGGGGTATGTGGATTCAGGGAGAAGAAGCTGGTATCTGTGTCTGGCACATTGATCTGTTAGAAATTCCAAGGGGAGTCCATTATCTCATCACACGTCTGCATGTATCCGATCCTGGGCTCTCTCCGACCTATCATAGAGTACCACTGAAAAATCAGAGCAACCCAGATCCAATCAGGAGTGAGACTCCTGGCATGTGGCAAGAATTCTCTGGATAAAGCTGGGAAAGGCAAGAAGATGGTGATGGCAGAGCCTGGAGCAAAAAGGACATTGCGTGGAGGGTGGGCCTGTGTGACCCACAGGATAAAGGGGGATTGACAATGATGACAGCTCAGGCTGGGTTACACAGGCCTGGCAGCTTCTGCCTAGCTTTCGTGGATCCTGACCTAGCATGGAGGAGGTCCAGCTGCCCTGAATCAGCCAACACTAGAAAGGGCACATGGGTAGAGGGCAAAGGAGAAAGAGAGATGTCTAGGTGGTCTCCAATGTTCCAGCTGCCACTACTCTAGTCATCCTAGCTGAGGTCTCAGATGCTGAGTGTTAGGTCGGAGAGAGCCCAGGATCGGATACAGGCAGACGAGATAAATGACTCCACCTGGAATTTCTGACAACCCTCTCCCTGTTGGCGCGGATCCACATGCCCTGTCTTTGGGGTTCGTGGGTCGTCCGGGGATGCAGAATAAACCTTTCCTTTTCTTTCTTTTCTGATTCACTCGACTCTCTTTATTTCTTACGCCGCCTCCTGAGCCACCTAACCTAACACTGAGGAGCAGAAATGAGACATCTCTGCTGACCTCTGTCCAAATTGTGCATTCATGACTGTTGGCGCGGATCCACATGCCCTGTCTTTGGGGTTCGTGGGTCGTCCGGGGATGCAGAATAAACCTTTCCTTTTCTTTCTTTTCTGATTCACTCGACTCTCTTTATTTCTTACGCCGCCTCCTGAGCCACCTAACCTAACACTGAGGAGCAGAAATGAGACATCTCTGCTGACCTCTGTCCAAATTGTGCATTCATGACTATTATAGCCTGAAGGACACTATTGTGTCCCCCCAAATTCATAAGTTGAAGTCCAAAGCCCCTGTCCCTCCGAATGTTACTGTATTTGGAGAAGGGGCCTTCAAAGGGTAATGAACTAAAATGAGGCCTCCAAAGTAGGTCCTAATCCAACATGATGGTATCCTTATACAAAGAGATTAAGACACAGACACACAGAGGGAAGACCATGTAAAGGCACAGGAGGAGACAGCCTTCCACAAGCCAAGAGAGAATACACAAAGAAACCAAGCCTGCCCATACCTTGATCTCAGATATCCAGCCTCCAGAACACTGAGAAAATAAATTCCTGTTGTTTCAACCTCCCTGTCTGTGGCACTTTGTTATGCAGCCCTGGCAAATCAATACAAGACCATAAGCGAATATCATTGTTTTAAAACACTAAAATTTGGGGATAATTTGTTACACAACTCATAACCATAATGCCCCAATCTCCCAGAAATACATACTTTTAAGTTACTGGTACAATACAGGCTTTACACCTTCCAAAGATATGCATTTCATATAGAAAAGTGATTGTCATGTTTTGAAACCGACATTCTTCTTACTGAAGCTTAACTGTTGCTTTTGCTGTAATCACAGTGAGAAGAGAGGATGGGAGTGGTGATTTCCAGGCACCGGCAGAATGAAGGAGAAGGACCCTGCCTGGAGATTCCCCCTTCCTTCTGGGCTGCAGTAAAATGGGAAATTTAATTGCCAGGCTATAAAAACACAATGCGGATTAGGTGCCTCCATGGGCTGTCATCTATTGGTATCATGACCACTGCAGAATGAGGTGAAACACATGTGCTTTCTGGCTCCCCAGCTGAAACATCGCTAAAGGTTCATTGGATTTCATTTCAGAATCTGTGCACCTCAGACGTTCCACACCAAAAACATTACAAGATTCTGGGGAGTTCAGCTCACTCTGGGTCCACGGTTGCACACTGCACTCCCCACATTCATGCCATTGTCAGGCTTTGACTTTCTTTCCCTGAAGTTTCAAGCCATTAGCAATGGACAGGTGTGTTCCTGCTCATTGATTTGTAAATTGCAGAGGTCTCTGAGTTGTGTTACTTTGTAGGAAGAATAAAAGCAGTAGGAAGTCAGCAAAGGAATTTCCTGAGTTATTGCATTACTGTGGGTGGGCCGAGAGTTGCCAATAACATGTGAAACACATTAACTTCCTCCCAAATTGTGGCCCAGTCAGTCAACTAAGAGGCTCTGCCAAAACCCCAAGCAGAATTCCAGGGTGGCAAACTAACCGATCTGGAATCCTAGAATCTGATGTTTGGCTTATGAAAATGAGGTGTCAGAAATGTCCCAGCATGAGGGTGTGTTTGTGGCACTCCCCATCCCTCCTCTATTCTTTGGCTCTTCACCACTCCCAGGTCATTGTTTGGCCTGTGGTGATAAAAGCCAACCAAAGATACTCAGCACAACCCTCTCCCCTTCTCCCTCCACCCCGCCCCACCCCCAATGTGTGTGATCTCATCTCTTGGTGTAATCCATTTTGCAACTAAAAGAAAATCACTTTGGAACAAGTCAGGGTGCAAGGAACTATGTAGAATTGCCTGATAACTATCCACCACTTCCAAACCAAGTCCCAAGTCTTCAGCAGAAGAAAACTTGCCTTGACCCAGCACTTGCTGGGCCAAATTTTCTTTGCTGCACATATTCTGTACCAAATCCAAAGCCAGTGGATTTGGCAAAAGTCCTCAAGTACTTAGCGACTGGACGTGAAAAAAGGCAACTTTGGTTAGGTTATGTCGGAGTTCATTTATTGTCTTCACTAGCTGAGTATAGACAGAGACTCCCAAAAGCTAAAAACCTTTGAAGTCCTAGCAAAGGTCAGGACTGTATACCACCCAGTTAATCTAGGAACCACCCAGTTAATTTAGGTAATGGTAGCTGAAGCATCATCCCACCTTAGTTCACTTCATTCCTTAGATACTTATGTAAATCCTTGTTGATTATTGTTGATTAGATATTCTGCCTGTTACTGGAACTTGCCTGCCTAAGGGTCATGCTATGACCTAGTCTGTGTGACATTGAAACCTCCTTACCCTAAGGGTTACTCCAGATCAATAAAAGGTTGGAGCGGCCTGAGCATCGGTGTAAGTCCTTCTGGACTTGCCTTCCTGGTACCCCAATATTTCAAAATTATCTCGTGTCATTTTTCTCTCATTTGTGTGCGGCTCCTCTTTCAGATACCGAACCTTATTCCCTCGGACGTGGAAGGAAACACTCAACAAGGTTAGATGCAGCATATTCCTTGGTCCTGAGTTGGGAAGGCTGTAGTTCAGGGGTCACTGGACATGGAACCAGAAGATGCATGAACCAAGAATGGAAACCTGGAGATAAGCCAGTTCTACCTTATACCTAGGCAAGTAGGATCCCTGCCCAGGGCCCTGAGCTGGTCCTTCTCCAGCTGAGCCCCTCACATGGAGAGTGCAGTTCATTAGGCTGAGAGGACTGATTGTGTATGAACTGCCAGTGGCAGCACTGCAGGGCCCAGAAAAGAGCCTTCCCTCCTTTTCCTTCTGCCCCACAGGGGCCCTCCAGCCCTCTCCCCTGTAAGCACCCACCTCATGGCTCTCTCTGTCCATGCTGATGCACATTGGCAGTATGGGCCACCCTACAGAGCACAGAACTGGGGAGGTTACTGGAGCAACAAGGAAGCCACAGCAATCCTTTTTTTATTGTTGTAGTTAGCTAGTTATTAATATTAATAATGGGAGGGGGGCAAAGGGGAAGCCAGACATGATAAGCTTGGTCACCTGGGCAACTTCACCAGGGAGCTATTGCTTCATGCTCCCCAGGGAACCACTGGTCCATTCCCTGAAGATCACTGGGGGAAGGGATGGAACAAAGGGACAGATGGACTCATGTGCAGTGAAATCAGGGAGATATAAGGAAGGTGCTTGCCTGGGGAACAATGGATTGGCTAGGTGGGTGGACCCCAATGCAAGCTCTCAAAAATGTGGGATATGTAATCCCCAGAGTTCCCACTGTCTTGTTCTCTTGTGCCCTGTTGCTCTTGCTTCATGACCCACACTCACCTGGTGCACTTGCCTGTTCTTTCTCCATAGCCACGTGGCCTTAGAAGCCACATGGCCAATGGCCATGGGGACTCCACACAGAGGATTCTGGATTGTGCTTCAATATGGAACGGATACTCTGGGCAGTGGCCTTAATTCTCCCCCTGTTGAACATAAGCTTAGACTTCTTCCATGGTGGGATGGACAGATATGGGACCTTGAAGGGGAACTCCTTTAGTTTTACATCATCAATAAAGCTTCCCATGAAACCCCCTCTTCCCATGGGGGACCTAAGTAAATTCTTTTCCCCCTGGCACCCCAAGAACTCTGATAACACTTTCACCTTCTCCACTACTCCATCACTACCATGACAAAACCCTAAAACTTATTTCCTTCAAAGTCATCTTTCTATTCTATATTTCCTAACCTAAGTTAATTTTTCTGTTTCTTATTTTAAAAGCAATGGTTAGCCTTTTCACATGCTTCTCTGCTGATTTCTTATGAGTTATTGATTCTTGGTGGAAAAATGACATAACCATCGAGGTTTTCCTTGACGGCACTTGTTAGTTGCAGTGAATAATGAGGTGCGTCATTCTGTAAGGAGCCCAAACCCTTGGAATGAAAAGCCATCCCTGGACAAGGCACAGCCTGAGCTACAAGACCCTGCTGGCCCTGAGTTTATTTCCACATCCTTCATGCTTGATAAAGTGAACTCATACATGGAAACCCACAAAATGGAGGCCACCCAGTAGACCAGCGCATGCTACAAACCTAAACCTAAGTCAGCCTGCATCTACAGGAAATACCTGCCAAGGAGACCTAACACGCACCAATCACCATCCTCCACCTGAGCTTTAGCTCACTCACCTGACTCGAGAAAACAGGACCTGTTTGGCCTAAGAAGGAAATCCCAACCTCCTAGTCCATCTGCCCAGTTTCCCAGTTGCTCCTTCTAATGTTCCCTAAAAGTCACTCTTGCCCAAAATTCCTTCGGAAAGAGTCTTTGCTGCGTGTGAGGTACTGCCCTCCTCCATCCATGGATTGCTTTACCTTGAATAAAGGACATAAACCTCATTACTAAACTGTTTAATTTTTGTCATTGGACATAATACTATGAGGAACAGGGAGTAGCATTCCTTGCTTATATTCCATGGTGATATTTCAGTGTAAAAACTAGCAGCCAGACCCAGATTGCCTCCCAGATGGGAATGAGATAAAAGAATCTGAATAAAGTCACATGGCTAATTTGAGAGATATAAATAAAACAAAAGTGAACTGGGGCTAGTATTTGGGGAAAGAAAATAGTTCTTTTCTTGTGGCTCTGGCCAGGGCCTCAGTAATGCAGGCCTGATGTGTAAGATCTAATTTGCGATGCCACAAAGAATTCACAGCTTCAAATTTCCTTTGCTCCTCACTTTTTGTTCCAAGTCAGAAGCCACTGAAGCTGGTGAGGATCCTGGGCAGGGCCATTGCATCACATGGAGAGAGGGACCTCTAGTGCCGAGCCACTTCTCTGCCACCCAGCAGCACTATTGACTCATGTTTATTTCTCTCTGATGATTATCTGTTTCTCTGAGAAAGCTTTGATTTAAAAGGTTAAAGGAAGCCTTTGTCTTTTACTTCTGGTATAAATTTAATGCACTTAAGAATGGCAGCCCTAGCTGGTATGGCTCAGTTGATTGGAACATCGTCACATGCACCAAAGGTTCACGGGTTCGATTCCCAGTCAGGGCACACATCTGGGTTGTGGGATCAATCCCCAGTCAGGGTGCAGATGGGAGGCAGCCAATCGATGTTTCTCTCTCACACATCAATGTTTCTCTCTCTTTCTCTTTCCATCTTTCTTCCTCTCTCTCTAAAATCAATAAAATCATATCCTATGGTGAGAATTTTAAAAAAAGAATGAAAAATAAATACCAAAAAAAAGAAGAATGGCAAAATATAAGCTGCAACACACAATATTAAGGAAATCTAAGTAAATTGAAATATTTATTAAGGTTCTATTAAATCTTCAGCCCTGGGATAGGTACTAAAAGTCATTTCACGAACTCTAAGATATGAAAAGGCAACAACTAAAATACCAGTAGTGAGTGAGTCCTGAGTGAATAATGAGGTTATTAAGTATATACCTTTTATTTATATACTCAACAGACTAAATGGGAGTAAATCCCATGTTCAAAGCACTTGACTAGGCCCAAACTACAAGGATGAAAGACATAACCCCTATCCGTAGGGGCCCAGAGATGATAAACAGACGCAGATACTAGTAGATTACAAATAGGACTGAATGTTCAAACGGCAACACTTCTAGCCACTGCTTCAAAGATGGACAGAGCTGGACCAGCAGCCGGAGCTGGGAAAGCACAGGCGGTGCTCAGGACTGGCGGAAGTTGGGTTTCCTGTAAAGCATGATGGGAAGGAAGGGGAGCACATGCATGTGCTTCTCCTAGGCGATATTGATTATCATTCATTGATTCACTCAACTGACTTGCTGAGCACTTTCTGTTATCAGGCCCTGGGTTCTGCAAAGAGGTCACCAAGATGAGCAAGACAGGGTCTGAACCCTCAGAATTCACAGTCTAGTGGGGAAGGAGACAGGGCGACAAGCACCCACTTATACCATGACATAAACACAGCCAGAGAGCTATGCCATGGTCCCGCACAATGGAGAGAGTGAGTGGCAGGATTGGAGCCAAGGATACAGAAGAGGCCGGGTTTGGGTTGTCTTGAAGATGAACAGCAGTGCCCAGAGCTGACAAGAGGAAGAAGAGATGAGGAGGACATACAGGAAGAGACTGAAATCACCACTACAGGTGGTTCCATTTGATCAGAATCCAGCACATGGGTTGGGAGCTCTCTTTGCTGGAAGCCAATTCCAGCATGTCATAATTACAAGAGTTTTATCAAACGGTTGATGGAACTTGGGGACTCAACAAGGGCTGAGTCACATATGTTGTCACCTGTTGGGAATGACTAAAGGCATTTCCCCAAACCTGAAAAGGGATGATTGCTTGCTGCCAGATAACTAAAGGCATCTTAATCTACATGTTATTGCCTCCTACTGGCCAAACACCTGAATAGCCGTAGGCTAATTCTCCCGATTCAGACAATGGACTCTGTATAGGAAACCCTGACCCTTTGAAGTGTGTATCTCCACCTCGCCTCAGGACAATTTGTGTTAATAAAAACCACGGGGTCCTGAGATGAGGTGAGCTTAGTTTCCTTTTAGTTAAGCTCCTCTGACCCCCAAATGCCTTTCAAAATTATGCTTCATCTCTGGACTCTTTAAGTTACACACAGCCCCTTTTCCAGATTGCTGAACCCTTCTTAATGCCGGAACAAGAACCCCGGCATCTCTTGAAGGTGAATATGGAACTACAGGGGGATCAAGACAGAGTGTCCTTGGGGGCCCCTATGTGGAGATATAGAAGCCTTTTTTCAGAACACTGAAGGTAGAAGTGACATGGTAAAATTTTTGCTTTTAAATAATAAGTGGAGATTTTATGAAAAATGGGTTGAAGGGCCACAACACTATCCAGTTTGTATTGATCATAATTACACACTGTTGAGGGATTCTTGAATTCAGTGTTGGGGAATTTGGCCAGAGAAGATTTGGAATCAATTTTGTTTGGGCTAAAATTTCTTCCCATTATTCTCTCAAATTAATGATAATAACAGTAATCATGCAAGTGCAGTTACTTATTTGTGCAATAGGAATATGAAGGGCCTGGTACTAAGAACCTCACCTGAGAACCCCCATGTGAGACAGGCTTCCCCATTTCACAGATAAAGAAATCGAGGCTCCCAGAGGCTAAGTAATTAGCCAAAGTTCATATCATTATCAAGTATGGGATCCTGGATTATTTTTAGACTCCCAAGTCCATGTTTTTAACCCTATAAAATCTTCTAATTTTTTTTAGCCATTAATCAAGGCCCCTTGTTGATGACTAGCCCTCGTGCTAGAATTTATGCAATTGTATTATTTGCCTGAGTTACAGCTGAACATAGTGGAGAGAAAGTCAAGTGATATCTTTGTTGCCAACATTTTAGGAGAAGTCTGGAGAGCTTTCAGTGCTGATTATAGTGTTAGCTCCCTGGACTGAGCATGAACCAAAAAGAGCTTATCAAGGCAACTTTAAGGCTGAACTGGAGACAAAACTTGCACCATGGGATTCTTCCCTGACGATATCCCACCAGTTAATATCACGTCTGATCTTGGTGCCAACAGGGGATGCTAAACCAAGAGGGAATTCTGGAATGTTCCAAGGAGAGAAGGGATTTTCCTTTAACATAGTTTTCATAAAAAATATACCCTTTGAGCGAGTCTTGATCCTTGTCTATCAACTGCTCTAACATAGCACCTGTCATCAGAATGGCTACTACGTTTGTCTATTGGTGCTAGCTTCACTTTACAATTGAAAGTCTTTCAAAGCCTGATATCTGTGCCTTGAAATACTCTCAAGAGCTGAAGATCTCCAGATCAATTTTGGCAACATCAAAGCACTTCCACTGACTTCTGATTTATTAACTCCAGAAATCAATAGAAAAGTGAGAGCCAATTTTTGCCCTACTTGTAAGTGTTCTGGATAGAAGACCTTGCACTGAGGTTAGTGAGCAAATTCTATTCTTATAATATTCTATTACTTTGCAACAAAAACAAATTTTTCTTTTTCTGTCCTCCTCTCTGCCTCTTCTGCTCCTCCTTCCTTCCTTATAACTGTTACCTTTCTTTGCTTATGTGTCTCTCCTGGAGGACTTTGAGTACCAGTAGTACCAGCACATTGCTAATGAGATGGCCAACCCTTGCCACTGCCCAAATGTGGTTCCAAAAGGTCAACCTTCAGTGTCCAAATATGCTTCTTTCCCACGTTACCATCTCTTGGTACTTAAATTCTCCATCTACCAATTGCTTTTCACCTTGAGGAGTTAGTTTCTATTTGAACAGGCAGCTGGAGGTAGTCAAAGCATGACTTAAGTGATAGCTTGCTACTGTAAAGCTCCTTTCATCCATAGGCTTACCATTAATCACACTGAAAAATAACAGAATGGTGAAGAGTGACTGCTGGTATTAATAAAATCATGTCAACCGAGGAGAGAACCAACCAGACACAGCCACTGGGAACTGTTGTGTTGCTTATTATCTCTGAATGATTGTCCAGCTGCCAGATCCAAGCTACGTGCTCACAAATAAAAGGTTATTCTCAGGGACACCCCAGACACCCAAAAGACTGTCAGTGGGGTGTAGACGTGCTTATACCTCCAGGTTTTGTAAGTCAGTATAACAGAGGGCTGAATTGTTAGCCAAAATGTCAATTTATTACTAAGCAATGAAATGTAAGATTTTTAAATACAGGAATGAAAAAATGAGTAAAACTATAAGGCAAGTTATTTTGTGACTCTGACATTACAGAAAAATAAGTGGGGACACTCGCCCAGCTACCCCAGCTGGACTAGTCACCCTTCTCTACTGTCACAAGTCCTTATAGTCACAAATATTGACAGAAGCTCCTGTATATCAGACAGACACTATTCTAGGTGCTGGGGATAGAGGAACTGGCAGAAAAAGCCTCTGTCCTCTTGGAGTTTATTCCTATTAAGAGGAAAAACAAAAGGCAACCAGATAAACACATCATACAATGTCAAGGAGTGATAAGTGCTAAGAAATAAAAATAAAGAAAAAAAAAAAGAAAAAAAGGGGGGAGAGAGAGTAAGGGTGTTCAGGAGCAGTTTCTCTGAGGTGATAGCCAAGCAGAGAACTGAGTGAAGAGAGAATATGCTTTGTAAGCATCTGGTTTAAAGACCAGCCCAGCAGTGGGAAGACTTGTGCAAAGGCCCTGGGGAAGCATGCCTGGTATGCTCAGAGGAATGGACTTTGTTTCTTAATAAATATATTGTAACAGACAGTACACCCAAGTTAGTGTTTTTCCCTCAAACAAGCAGAATACACTTATTATAATGAGATCACCATTCTGCAATTGTCCTAGGAATCATTTTCAGATTGCTATTTACATTCTCTGCCTTTCAAACTTCCACTGAAATAACCAAAGAATATAAAAATAAGCAGAGAAACAAGAGCTTAGAAATAGAGGGCCACCAGCAGGCCAGAGATTTGTTTTTTTCAAGGGAATTCCAACTGAACTTTCCTATAAGTAGATGCTTATACTCTCTTAGCCTCATGATAAGAGGCTAGTTAAAGGAGAAGATGAGGGTGTCTTGGGTTTATAT
>NW_006292337.1:285454-286738 GCF_000327345.1 Myotis davidii | reverse complement strand
TCGGCAAACCGCGGCTCGCGAGCCACATGCGGCTCTTTGGCCCCTTGAGTGTGACTCTTCCACAAAATACCACGTGTGGGCGTGCATGTACAGTGCGATTGAAACTTCGTGGCCCATGCACAGAAGTTGGTTTTCGGCCTGGGCAAGTCTATTTTGAAGAAGTGGCCTTAGAAGGAGTCGGGGGTGTCGGTCAGACGACGGGAGACATGGTGGAGCCGGGCTGAGGGATATGCAGCGTGGAGGAGGCGCGCGCGCGATTCATGCATGAGTTGAGTGAGCCAGTCAGTCAGGAGTACCCTAATTAAGTTAATAACAATGTACCTACCTATATAGTTTAAGTTTAAAAAATTTGGCTCTCAAAAGAAATTTCAATCATTGTACTGTTGATATTTGGCTCTGTTGACTAATGAGTTTGCCGACCACTGCTATAGACAAACATGGAAGGCCAATATGCATTTGATAGATTTATTAATTATTGGCAGTGTTATTGATTTTAAAAAACTAATGGGTAAAGCAAATCTTACCTAAATTCTTTTGCTGCAATATTAATGCACCCTAAAGATGCAATCACATCTAAAACCTTAGAACAGAAAAATTCTATTTCTGGTACTATGTATTGGCAGTTACTGGAACCCATTGGGAGTGCTGGTTGATATTGTTACAAAGCAATGAGAGAAGGACCTGCTCTGAGATAAAATTGGACATCCTTTCTTGAACAGTTTATACTGCAAAAGCCTTCTGCTTGGCGTCTTTACACCAGCTTCCTTCTCCTTTCCAGATATGTTCATGTCCACTTCCTAGGTGACCAGGGTTTTTCTTATGACACCAATCATAAGGTTTCATTAAAAATTCACACTAAGCCCTGGCCGGTTTGGCTCAGTGGCTAGAGCATCAGCCTGTGGACTCAGGGGTCCCAGGTTCGATTCGGGTCAAGGGCATGTACCTTGGTTGCGGGCACATCCCTAGTGGGGGGCGTGCAGGAGGCAGCTGATCGATGTTTCTTTCTCATCGATGTTTCTGACTCTCTATTCCTCTCCTTTCCTCTCTGTAAGAAAATCAATAAAATAAAATAAAAATTATTAAAAAATTAAGTTGTGTCCTGCCAAGTTAAAGTGGCTTGGGAAACACCCTGGGCTTTCCACAGATCTTCTCCAACAAAGCATGAAGACACTAACCAATTAAAAACTCACTGGAGGGCCTTAACAGCAGATTGGAGATGGCAGGAGAATCAGTGACCTTAGACACAGATCAATAAAAATTATCTTAAGATCAGAAAGAGAAACA
>NW_006292337.1:283460-285415 GCF_000327345.1 Myotis davidii | reverse complement strand
TATTTGTAGTTCACTTATTTCTACTTTTGTACAGAATTTAATCTTACGACTGTAACACAATTTAGTCATCTAGCCTATGGTGATAAATCTTGCTGTGTATTCATTTGGGGGGTAATTATGAAAATCCTTGTATGTGGCTCCTAGTACATCTGTAAAAGTTTCTCGTAGGTACATATGACATAAGACAAAACCTTAAAATGCCTCCCAAGATTTCCCACCCTTTTACCTAGAGACAGCAGCATACTCATGAGGCTGTTAGGTGGAAAAGTAGATTTGCATATGTAATTAGGTTACTTGTCAGTTGACTTTGAGTTAATCCAAAGGCAGGTTATCCCAAGGTCTTAATCAGATCACATTAGCCCTTTAAAAGCAGAGGGTTGGAGGGAAAATGGCAGCCGAGTAGGTAGACCTGTCATGCACCTCCTTCCAGGGCCAGACTGGATATACAACTAAATTAGAGAACATCCACATGGGGTTACCAATTGAGGTCCAGCTGAGGAGGAGACATATCGGGGAAGGACAGGAAACAGGTGGAGACCAGAAGGAAGGGGGAGGTCGTGAGAGGAGCTGACCCAGCTCCCAGGGGCAGCAGGGCCGAGAGTGAGGAGGGAGGTCCTGGCTGTGGGAGGATCTGTTCTCTCAGAAGATAGAGGCCTGCAAACCAGGCTGGTCTCCACAGCCCAGAGCACCAGAGCTGAAACCCAAGGCCCATATAACATCCAGCTGTGAAAGGAGGCAGGGCTGCTGGCTGCATCAGAGTCTGGAGTCAAAAGAGCCACCGTTTTGTTTTGTTTTCTCTAAACCCATAACACAGGAGTTTTAATTTGCAGCTACTCGCCTGAGGCTTGGTGCAGAGAGGGAAGGGTGGATTTGAGGTGCCTAGGGAGTGGCTGTGGTGGAAGGCAGTGTAAGGAGACATGGAGAGGCAGTGGCCAGGAGTCCTGCATTTGGTCATTCGTAGGCACCCAAACCTAAACTGGCCATTTTTCTTGAGAGGAGCCCATCCCAGTAGCTACAGGGCAGGTAAAGAAAAAAACAAACAAAAAACAACCCCGCCCTTGGTGATACAGACCGCCCCACCCTCAGGAGTCCTGCCAGCCACACCCTACATTTTGACCTTTTCAAAGGAAACAAAAGCAGAAGCCGAGCTTATGGGTTTGAACAATCTCAGGAGCTTCAGTGACTGGATTGGGGTAGGGGCCTTCTGCCCCACTATCCTGGGAACCAGATGGGTATTTTCCCCACACAGGAGAGCTGGTAGAACCTCCAGGTTTCTAGCTGATCCCACTGGATTGCATACAAGGAACTCTGTCTAGCTGAGGGCAGAGTACTACTTTGGGCCACTTTCAGAGGAGTAGCTCTAGAATGGGAAACACACCAAGCACATTCCCAGAAAGCTAAACAACACCTCCCTCACCTGAGACCCTTTTAGAACCGGACCTTTGAGGGATTTTAAGATTGACAACTGGCTAGCAGGCAAAGGTGGGCAGGGGCGGAGCCCAGACAACCAGGGAAAGTTTGCTGACCCAGCCCTGGGCCCCACACTAACAAAACCTGCTTTAGAGGGCAGATTGGCCCCTCCTGCTTGCAGCCAAGTCCTGTGGAGACAGACAACTGTGGATCGCATGGAGCTTCAAGCAGGTTGCTGAAAGCCAAAGGACAGTCTCTGACAATGGTTAGCAGCTAGGTACCTCATGGGAAGCCCAGAATTGGCAGACAGAACAGTCAGCCACAGTCATTAGAAGAGTAGGATTAAAATAAAAACCTTCTGAAAAGCAAAAGAAACCATCAAAGAAACAACAAGAAAGCCCACTGCACGGGAGAACATATTTGCTAATGTTTTCACCAATAAGCGGTTAATCTCCAACATTTACAGGGAATTCATACAACTTAACAAAAGGAAGATAAACAACCCAATCAAAATATGGACAACAGACGTAAATAGATACTTTTCA
>NW_006292337.1:282322-283159 GCF_000327345.1 Myotis davidii | reverse complement strand
GATAGACACATACTTAGGTGGGTGCAGGATCAATTAACATGATAACAACGAAGGAATTTGTGGTATCTGTCCTGGTGCCCAGCACATTAGGTTGTGCCCCAAGGAGTCCAGAAAAAGGGAAGTTACAAGTTACCCAGTCATTTCAAATGGTATGTTGCCAGGGGTCTTTTCCTGCATCTAGAGGGGTTCAGGAATCTGAGAAGAGGCTGCAGTAAATTAATAAAGAGACTGGACATGAAATATTAGCTATAGTAACCAAGTCCTCTGAATCTCTGGACCTCTAGCTTTTTATTAACACAAATTGCCCTAATGCAAAGCAGATATACATATCAAAGGTAAAGTATGGTAAGCAGTAAAGTATTGTCAGATTGGGGGAACTGCTTTCAGCTGTTTCAGCAGCAGGTAATAATATATGCAGATTTTCAGCCCTGCTGAAAGCCCCAAGGTTCACCAACCTTTTGATGAACTTCTTGCATATATGACCTGCTGGAATTAGCTCCCAGCAGTATGTTATTATAGATGCAAAAAGACATATAGGCTCATTTAAGGTAAAGGTTGACCTTGTCAGTGAAGATACTGGCCTAGGATGTAACTACCTACCATACAACTTTTAGTTGAAGTTTAATTTCAGACCATCCTTTGTTTACTTTAAGTCTCTGAGTTTGCAAGCCTGACCTGCAGGCCTCCCCTGAGCTTGTCAGGTTAGTATGTGGCCCCTTTCATTCACTTTTGATTAGATTTATGACAGTGCCCTTTTTTTGTCCACACGTAGGACATTTTACATAGGCCAGAAGGGGTGTGCAACTTTGGGATTACATTTTAGAATTTTACATAACT
>NW_006292337.1:278506-282272 GCF_000327345.1 Myotis davidii | reverse complement strand
GAGGAATATAATGAACAACACAAACTAATGAACAAAACAGATCCAGAGACAGAGAAGCATTGATCAGACTATCAAACCTCAGAGGGAAGGTAGGGGAGTGTGGGGGTAAGGGAGAGAGATTGACCGAAGGACTTACTTGTATGCATGTATATAAGACTAACCAATGAACACAGACACCAGGTGGGTGAGGGTATGAGGTGGGGGGGAGTAGGGGACAATGTGGGGATAACGACACATATGTAATACCTTAATCAATAAAGAAAAAAGTAAAAAATTTTAAAAAAAAGAAATTGAAAAGGAGAAAAAAAGATTTGAAAACAGCCCAGGTGCTCATCAGCAGATGAGTGGATAACAAAGCTGTGATACACTTACACAATGGAATACTAGGCAGTGATAATAAAGAAGGAACTCTCACCATTTGCACAGAATGGATGGACGTGAAGAATATTATGCTAAGCGAAATAAGCAGTTAGAGAAAGATAAATATCGCACATCTCACTCATATGTGGAATCTAATGAACAAAATAAATTGATGAACAAAATAGATCCAGAGACATAGAACCATGAAACAGATTGATGAATTTCAGAGGGAATGTGAGGTGAGAGGTATGGGGAGAAAATTTAACTAGGGAACTTATATGCATACATGCATAGCCCATGGACACAACAATAGTGTGGTAAAGGCTTGGGAGGGGCAGGTGTGGAGAGGAGGGGGTCAATGGGGGAAAAAATCAAAGGAGACATCTTTAATACTTGCAACAATAAGGATAAATTAAAAATAAATAAAAAGCAAACTAAATAAAATCTTACAGATAAAAAATAAAATAAAATAAAAGCAGAGTGTTTTCTCCAACTGGTCACTGAAGAAGTCAGAAAGGTTCAAAGCAGAAGGACTTTATGTGCTGCTGCTGGCCAAAGATAGGGATCCGGGACCTGAGAATACCCCTACTCCCCTCCCCACCCTGTCCTCCGCTGATAGCACAAAGAGTGCTCAGTCCTACAACCACAAGGAAATGAATCCTGCTAACAACCTGATGAGCTTGGACATGGATTCCTCCCCAAGATTCAAAATAAGAGTCCAGTCCAGATGACACCTTGACTTTGGCCTTTTGACAGTTTAAGCAGAGAACCCAGTCAAGCTCATCTGAGTTCTGACTTATAGAGCTGTCAACTAATAAATGTGTAGTATTTTAAGCTGCTACATTAGTGGTGAGTTTTGTTACACAGCATTAGCAAACTAATACAAATCCATACATGTGAAATTCTTATGTCCTAGAGCAGTGGTCGGCAAACTCATTAGTCAACAGAGCCAAATATCAACAGTACTACGATTGAAATTTCTTTTGAGAGCCAAATTTTTTAAACTTAAACTATATAGGTAGGTACATTCAACTTTAAATTCACGGTTTTCATCTTCTGGTTTTCTTTACTTCTTCTTTGTAGCCATCTCAAACAGGGCACCTAAAAAAATTGTTTCATTTTATAATAATAAAGCCACCAACACAAAAGAATTACAATTCTTAAATTGACGACAAAAATACCTGTAGGATTTGCAGCTGGTTGGAAAAATACAGATAACTTTATGCTTCGAGTAGGTACTTTTATCACCTGCGCGCGCGCGGACGCGACTAACACTACCACTGTACAATGAGACTGCTGGCTGACTGGCTCACTCAATGTATCCCGCGTCCCGCCTGCGCCGCGTCTCCCGTCACTGGACCAACCGACACCCCCCACTTCTTCTAACGCCACTTCTTCAAAATAGACTCACCCAGGCCGAAAACCAACTTCTGTGCATGGGCCACAAAGTTTCAATCACACTGTAGGTGAGCGCCCACACGTGGTATTTTGTGGAAGAGCCACACTCAAGGGGCCAAAGAGCTGCATGTGGCTCACGAGCCCCGGTTTGCTGACCACTGTCCTAGAGCATGCATATGCTCAACATTACAAAGTAATACCAACTGTTTTCCAAAGTACAGAAACTTATTTACTGCTGCCCCAGAGTGTAGTAGTTCTAGTTACTCCATATTCTTGCCAACCCATGATATTGTCAGTTCTTTAAAATGTTCAAATCTGGTGTGCATGTAATGGCATTATGCTGTGGTTTTAATATGCATTTTTGTAATTACTAATGAGGCTAACCATCTTTCATATTTTTTTTGGCTATTGAGTTTTCCTTCCTTTGTACAATATGTGTTCACATCTTTTAGTCCAATCTCTATTGGTTCTTTATGTTTTCTTATTAATTGATAAGGTTTCTTAATATATTCTGCCTGTGACTCCTTTGTCAATTATCATTTTACTAATATCTTCCTTATAATTTTTGTCTTAAGAAAATGCTTCATTATTCACCCCAAAGAAAAAAGATTTCAGGTTGAACCTACCTAATCCACCTTATAGAAAGAGGAAATTTGGCACCATGAGGTAGCCATCCTTTTTAAACTTATCAATGGCAATACTCTGTGCTCCTTCCATCTTCCCTGCATTTGTTAGATTTTTGTACAAGCAATTTACCTTCATACTTCTCTGCAATGCTCACCATTTTCTGATAAGATAGGCTCCAATTTATAGGCAAGAAAATTGACTTCCAAAATCAATTAAGTGACTCTAAGTAATGAGGCTGCAGAGCCAAGATCTGAGTCTAAGATACATAGCATTGTTTGGGGACCTCAGAAATCATTTTGAGCTCCTTCGTTCTGCTGAGAAGGTTAATGAGATTCAGCCAGTGAGGGGCAGAGCCCCAGCCCCAGCCAAGTCCCTGACTCCCAGGCCAGCGTCCCTTCCATTACCTGGCAAGGCTCTCCCTCCAGCTGGAGGCACTGCACTGAAGCTTGTGAAGGCTCTGTAAGGAGGGTCGGGCTTGCTTTTATTCAAACTCTGTGTAAGATAGTTTCAAATCTCTCTCTCTCAGTTAGAATAGAACATTTCCCATGTAGTAATCTCTGGTTAAAAGGGCAGGAATACCTTTAGTTGATCTGGAAAGCGGACTTAAATTTAAAAAAAAAGAAGACAATGCTCAGGCACAAGTGAATATTCTATGTCTGTTTCATTTTATAAAGAAATTTTAAAAGCATCTGCTGGCTTATGTTTCTCTGATGTTTTACAGTTTACAGAGCACTTTCTCCTGTGCTGTTTGTTTGCTACAATTCAGCAAACCTTCATTTGGGTCAGACTGTTGCAAATGTTCACGAGACCTCCTGCACTATGTCCAAGAAGTTTACAGAGCACTTTCTCCTGTGCTGTTTGTTTGCTACAATTCAGCAAACCTTTGGGTCAGACTGTTGCAAATGTTCGCGAGACCTCCTGCACTATGTCCAAGGTGGCAAACATGTGCACCATCTCTATCATGTGTGACAGGGCAGGATGCATGCTGTGACTCTTCTAGAGCTGGGGCTAGCAGAGCCGGAGCAATGTGAATGTTAGGTGCAGCCTGGTGTCAGGATATTTGAGCTGGGTCAGGAGCAGTGGATGTGATTGCAACAGGTGGCAGTGGAAAGGCAAGCACAGCAAGTAGGTGTGAGATGCAGAAGCAGGAGCAGAGTTGCAGTGTGGCCTCCTGGCTAAGGGTGTGGGCTCTGCCGCCAGGTGGTCCTGGGTCTGAGTTGCAGGGCTGCTGTTTACTTGTCTATTAGGTATGTTCTTTACATTTTTCTGCCTCAGATTCCTCATGGAAAACAGAAGGTAATAACACGCCATAGCTTTTGGGTTGTTGTGAGGAATAATAGATGAAGCACTTGGCAAAATACCTGACACATGGCCTCTTCTC
>NW_006292337.1:270981-278344 GCF_000327345.1 Myotis davidii | reverse complement strand
CTGTGTCCAGGATGAGGAGAAGTAAATATCAGGAGGCTCATGACGCACCCAGCACCCACGTAGGACGCTTCCTGGGACTAGGAAAGAGGACTTTTTACTCTTCATGCAGGAACCCATTCTATCAAACTGATGGATTTGTTTTACATTAGTTCGCCTCGGCCAAGAACAGAAGATTGGCATTCTAAGAAAAAAATTCAAAGACCAACTGACTAACTAATAAAATAATAATAATAATAATAATACATTTCCAATTCTAATAAAAAGTTAAAAATTCTGATGATGCACACTAGATGGCAGCATCTTGCATCATTTTAAGGACAGCAACAGCAGCAACCACACCCTTTTCTCATTGAAGGTCTGTATAGACTAGGTCCTAATCTAGGCCTTGAATTTATTATTTTATCTATGCCCCCCCACCACTCAACACTGCAGATTAAAGTCTCCCAGCAAAAAGCATCAAATCCTGACTTGCAGAAGCCTAATGTCACCTTCCTGTTGCCAGAGTGGGCATGGAATGAGGTTTCATTGGGCGGCCTTGCCTCTTCACTAAAGACATTCCCGGGAACACTTGATTCCTAGAAGCCTCTTACTTAGGGTTTTTCCGAGTTAAGAAGGTGTGGCCGGAACAGAGGCTTCTCCTGGGCCTTCGAATGGGACGGCAACACCTCCCCGTTGCCTTCCTTCCTGGCCCTAGACTTCAGCTGAGCTGGGCCAGCCCTGCCCAATTTTTCCCCAAATTCCAAACTGACATCCAATGTGAACTTCATCCGACTTCAGTTATAGAAAGAAGCCCCTACACACACACACACGCACACACACATAGGACCCTTCCACTGAAGGCAGTGGTTCTCAACCTGTGGGTCGCGACCCCTTTGGCGGTTGAATGACCCTTTCACAGGGGTCGCCTAAGACCATCCTGCATATCAGATATTTACATTACGATTCATAACAGTAGCAACATTATAGTTATGAAGTAGCAACAAAAATAATTTTATGGTTGGGTACAACATGAGGAACTGTGTTTAAAGGGCCAGAAGGTTGAGAACCACTGAAGGCATCCAGCCCCTGATACTTCCAGGTTCAGGCTGTCAGCCAGTTAGAGTCCAGCAATTAGTCCTGAACTAGGGAAAGGAAGCACTGAGACCCAGAAGTGTCTATCACCTCTGGCTTTACTACATTTTGCTTTTACACAAACGATGTGTGTGTCTGGGTACATTCTTATAAAAACGTGTGTCTAGGTATGTTCATATACAAACAATATGCATGTCTGGGTACGTTCATAGACAAACAAAATGTGTGTTTGGGTGTGTTTATTTGGTGTCACAGACAAGACTGTGGGACTTCCTTGTGACACCTGCATTTGAACTTTCCTTACACTCTCTTAGGAAAATATGAATTGCACTTTCATGGTTCCTTTAACCCTTTCCATATCCACCTTTGTCAAGGTCAACATATGAAGGCTCTCTGCAGGACATTGTTTACTTGCAAGGCCTTCAATGAGTATAAGCTCAAGAACTGGGACTCTGTCCTGCTCACATTTCATCTTCATGCTGACTGGCACACACGTGTGGCTGTCAGCAAATGTTAGCTGACACCAGATAAAGTGTGAACACACCCTAGGTGAGGAGAGCGTGGGCTCGGGAAAGAATGGGTCTCTCATGGTTCCTGCCAGCCCGCTGCCTGGGATGGCATCCCCCACCTCGCTGCTCCCTCCCTGGGCTTCTCCCACTACTCCATGACAGACCAGAAGGAGGTGTGAGAAAGCAAACCGTGGGCCCAAAGTCCTGGTGTGCTAAATAGCTGGGCAGAGAACTCCACAGCACTGCAGACAGAGCCAGTGCAGCTTGGATTGACAATAGGCGGCAGCGTTCCTCAAGACCATGGGCAAGAAACTGACCCCTGTAGAAAATAAGACAAAATGAGTAGTGACCACCAACCAATAAGTTGATTCATTTGAGCCTCGAGGTCACAGGTTTGCAAAAAAGAACTCACCTGGCTAAATAATTTATGATCAGCCCTTAAGATAACTTTTTCCTTTCTTTCACTATGTAAGAGGGAGAGAGAGAGGGAAGGTGGAGAGGGAGGGAAAGTTAATGAGTTGTATTGAGAATGAGGGTAGAGGGGACTTATTTTTAAGGCTAATCAGTAAGAGTAAATAAATAGCCTACAGGTTAAATTCCCTTTCCTGAAAAACAAAATGTGGAAGAGAAGGGGCAGTTTTGTGCTGTTCCAGTCAGACTTGTCTGTGATTTTTCCGTCTGTCAGGTAGTTTCTAGTTGGTTGACTTGTTCACAATGACTTGCCCACCTCACTGCCTGATTCTGCTTCTTTTGAGGACTGGAGCACTCACCAGGGCTGTCATTTTCTACTCATTGGTGTGACTCTTTAAAAAACATTTGTCTGCTAACTAGATGATATTAAGCTCCAAAAAGGCAAGGACTGAATGTGATTTTGCTCAACACTGCATCCCAAACATTGGGCTTTGAGATAAAAATGAACCAACAGCCTGAACACAAAATGCATGCCTCCCCAGCCCCATTCATTTCTGTGTGCCAAACAGACAGCTACACAGAGACAGCCGGTCACTTAGCTGTTATTAATTACGCCACAGCAAGCCGCCCATTCTTTCAATTCATGCTAGGAAGCAAATCTAAACCTACCACATCCCAACCTCAAACACCTCAGGAAGTTCTTTGGAAATAAACAGCGACAGGCATTACCTGGCCACACTACCAGTACGTCACGCCTGAGGGAAGCTATCCATTCTTTTTCCTGCCTCTTCCTCACCACACTCCACTCTCCTATTATTGATACTCATAAGGACCTGGGTTTTTAACTGTTGAGTCGTGTTTTCTGGAGAAGAGTCTGTGAAACAAAGAGGAAGATCAAGACTAGGAGTCCCATTTAATTTAAAACATCATTTGAGCTGTACATTTCCACTGCCTCCCTCAGAGAACATTTCTGTTGCATCTATATGCGGCAACACAACTGTTTGATTTAGTGTGTTTATTTCTTTCTTTAATTTGCTCCTATGGTTCTTATCTTCTACGTGTTCATGTGGCATTTTATTTAATTTAATGCTTATTATTTATTACACCTTATGCAATGTCTTATCTTAGAACAAGATTATAATCACCTCCAGGGCTGGAACCAGCTCCTAGCAAGCTATCTTGCAATTATGTTCCATCAGTAATTTTAGTTGACTTATCTGGCTGCTTATCTTTGAGAGACATGAAAATCACAGAGAACGGAAACAGGAATGGAATTTCGAAAAGCACAATGGGGAGAACCCTCTCTCCATAACAAAATACCGACTCATCAGATTTACAGTAGCCAGAAAATCATCTTTGCTTGTTTGAGTTTACACAGTAAATGTTGTCCTTGTTATAGTCCTAGGGTGGCTATCAGCCCCAAAGAGGCTACCTGAGATCCTACCCTGATTTTGGCTCGGAGTTCGTCAGTGAGATTTTGCCCTTCTGGTTAGCAGATGGCTTAGTCAAGCTGCTTCCCTCTGCTGGCAACTAGCTGACACAGGTAGATGGTTTCCTGGAACCTCGGGAATGAATAAAGCACTGTGGCCAATGATCGAGGAGGTGCCATGAGGGTGCACCTAGGGCTTCAACAGTGAAGTGAGAACACAGTGACTGACGCCTGTGTTCTCTGCTGTGAACTCCATACTAAGCCAGCCTCTTTGGCCAACCTAGAGTCCCCCCGCCAAGCCCCAGGGCCCAGGAGTTCATCAGGGAGCTGCATCTTCAGTCACCTTGATCTCAGCCAACAAAACAACAGCAGGAAAAGCCAATCCACAACCACGTTACCTTAAATGCCAGCAGCAGAGGAAACATCTGAAGGGCAGGGTTGTTTTCACGTGAAGCCTGCAGCTGGATCCCTATGAGGAACCCCAACTTAGATCTTTCTTCCATCATTAGGGGTTGACAAAGAATCGAAAGCTTCTCCCGGCCATTCTGGAGTCTCAGCTTCTCTTTGTTCCTTCACTGGACCCTTTTTTTTCTCTGTGACTCTCCATCATTTACAGGTCTGGGTGCTTAAAACTGGATTCTTGACAGTTTCCTCAGATTCACTTATACATCGTTGTTTGGGAACATTAAAACCATGGTGCTGTAATCTCTCACCACACGTACACTCTACACACAATTGTTAAATGAGTAGCGTTTACATTTTAATAAATAATTTTGTATGAAGAATTTTTTCCAAGCTTCTATGACCTTTTAAATACATGATTCAAGAACACATTATTGTACAAAGTTTTTTAAATATGAAAATAGGCAGATTAAACATAGATGCTCCCCTTTATTTCTGACCCCAACTCCCTTCCTCCCCCACTGTTGATACAATAAATAAACTTCCAGTCTGACTTACAAGCATTTAAATAGAAGTACGGATATATGTACTTTACATTTTTCTTCATGTAAATGAGATTATACTGTATGTATTGTTTATGCTTATAAATCAGTATGGCTGATTTATATAGAATGGCTTCATATGTAGAATAAAAATAAATTATTTTTATAGACATGTATTGTGGTCCATAATAGGGAATATGGAGGTATTATACTTAGTTTAGTAAAGTAAGGTAGTTCCCAAGATAAATTATGAGAAATGCTGCAAATATATCTTTGAAGAACAATCTTTGTACATATAAATATTTCTGAAGGCCAAATTCCTAGAGATGCAATTGTGTATCAAAGTATTAGTGCATTTTAAAAGCTTTATTGAGGTATAGCTCAAATACCGTAAGAGGTAGCCATTTTAAGTGGGTATTGGTATATTTAAGGTAATGTGATTATTAGTGTAAGAGTTGTGTAACCATCACAATTTTATTTTAAATTGTTTCCATCATCCCCCCAAAGAAATCTCATGCCTATTTGCTGTCACTTCCCATCCTCACCAAACCTACTGCCCCCAGCCCTAGGCAACCACTACTCTACCTTCTGTCCTTACAGTTTTATCTATTCTGGACTTTGAATGCAAACATAACCATAGACTACATCACCTTTTGTGTTTGCGTTCTTCCACGTTTATTGATGTTGTAGAATGTATCAGTACTTCACTCCTTTTTATGGCCAAATAGCATTACATTGCATGGATAGACCACATTTGCTTATCCATTCATCAGTTGATAGACATTTGGGCTGTTTCCATTTTTTAGCTATTATGAATAAAACTGCCATGACGTATGCAATACTTTGTGTGGATGTATGTTTTCATTTCTCTTGGGTATATACTTAAGAGTAGAACTGTTATAGATAGATCTATGTTTGACTTTCTAAGAAACTGCCAGACTTTTCCAAAGTGGCTGCACCATTTGACATTATGACCAGCATCCTAGTCAACACCTGTTGTCTTTTTTTTTTATTATCTCCATTCTAGTGAATGAAAAGATGTTTTAAAATTGATTTTACCAATTTGTACTCCCACCAACAGTGTGCATATAAGAGTACTATTTTTACATATCCTCACCAACAGTATCAATTATCAATCTATCTGGTATTTAATTTTTGCTTAGTGAATATTTGTATAAGATGGCTTCATTGTTGTTTAAATTTACATTTTCCTAATATTTGTGCAATTCATGTGCTGATGGGCCATTTGTGTTTCTTTTTCTGTGAACTGCCTGTTATATATTTGGTCATTTTTTATTGGATTGACAAGTATAGACATACTATATGTAATGTAGGTATTGTTCATTTTCTGCCATATATGTAGTATACCTTAGTCTGTTACTTGTCTTTTAACCTTTTATAATACAAAAAAAGTTTAGCCCTAACTGGTCTGGCTCAGTGGATAGAGCGTCGGCCTGCGGACTGAATGGTCCCAGGTTCAATTCCGGCCAAAGGCATGTACCTTGGTTGTGGGCACATCCCCGGTAGGGTGTGTGCAGGAGGCAGCTGATTGGTGTTTCTCTCTCATCGATGTTTCTAACTCTCTAACCCTCTCCCTTCCTCTGTAAAAAATCAATAAAATATATATTTTTTAAAAAGTTTAATTTTCACCCCCTAAATATGTCAGTTTTCTTTGTACTAGATTTTGGGTAAGATGTCTTGTTTAGAAAAGTCTCTCCCACACCCAGGATTATAAAAAAATTCCTGTATACTTTCTTCTAATATTTTTATAGTTTTATTTTTATGCTGAACACTAATAAACATGGAAATTAATCTTATATATGGTGTAAAATAGAGGAATACATATTTGTTTGGTTCTGATGGCCCCAAACCTTTCATTGAATTGTTTAACCTTTGGAAATGAATTTGAAATAAAATTCTGCTTCAATCATAAATTTCAGTATGTAAATGACTCTCTTCCTGGACTTTATTCCTTTCTATTGACCTATTTGTCTAATCTGGGCTGATATCAATGTAGTTAAATTACAGTTGCTTGAAATTGTGTATCTGGTCAGGCAAATCCCCTTTCATAATTCCTATTTTAAAAGAAAATCTCTCAAGAAATCTTTGTAAGTGTAATGAAAAGGTTTCTGGTGCAATGAGACTCATACGATAAGAAATATTAGAGCCACATCAGGGGTTTAAATGGAAAAGCCAGGGCAACTTCATGTCCTTTTGCTCTATCATTACTCAAAGTGCAGGAGCACTTTTGTCCACCAGCACCTCTCTAGCACACCTCACACCAGATCTTGACCTCTATTTCTACTCTCCATCAAGAGGAACCAGTACTCCTTAAGAGGCACATAGTCCTATATCTTATGTTGTGAAAAAATAGGATGGTCTGAAACATTGTACTGTTGTAACAAAGTACGGATGCTTTCATAACTGTTAGAAGCAATATTTGGTAAAACTCAAAAAATAGAAAGAAATAAGCTTGAAAAGCTTCTACTACCCACATTTTAACATTCTGAGCATCTAAAAAAAAGATGAAAATTTTAAGTTGAATATATAAAATGCTGCAGATTCATACCAAAAAAGGAATTGTAACACAAAATAAAGATGATTATAGTATATATTTAAGGGAATATTCATACATGAGGGTCATTAGCATATTCTATTAAGAATACTAGAGGCCTGGTGCACAAAAATTTGTGCACTTGGGCGGGGGGGTCCCTCAGCTTGGCCTGTGCCCTCTCGCAGTCTGGGACCCCTCAGGGGATGTCCACCTGCTGGCTTAGGCCCGCTCCTTGGGGGGATTGGGCCTAAGCTGGCATTCAGACATCCCTCCAGCAGCCCAGGTGCCCTCGGGGGATGTCCACTTGCCAGCGGGGAGCAGTCCTAAGCTGCAGTCGGATATCCTTAGCACTGCTGAGGAGGCGGGAGAGGCTCCCACCACCACCACTGTACTGGTACCGCCAGCCTGGCTTGTGGCTGAGCAGAGCGTCCCTCAGTGGGCACTT
>NW_006292337.1:269825-270906 GCF_000327345.1 Myotis davidii | reverse complement strand
GGGTGAGGGGCTAAGGGCCATTTTCAGGCTGGCTAAGCCCCCCAGCAGGGACCCTCACCCCATGAGAGTGTGGCCATCCTGGGTGAGGGGCTGATGGCTGTCTGCAGGCTGGTCACAGCCCCCAGCCACGCAAGCTGCCAGTGGAAGCTGGCTGGAAGCAGGTATCTGGGATTTACTTGTCTTCTATAATTTAAACTTTGTTGCCTTGAGTGGAGGCCACAGCCGGCCAGGGCAGGTGGGAAGCTTGGCTTCCTCCATCGCCGGGGTAACCAAGCCTCCTGCTTGCTCCAGTTCTGTGGCTGCCGTCCACCATCTTGGTTGGGTTAATTTGCATATAGTCACTCTGATTGGCTGGTGGGCATGGCTTGTGACTGTAGTGAAGGTACGGTCAATTTGCATGTTTCTCTTTTATTAGGTATGTTTTTATGAATTATAGGCATATCTTATTTCTAGCTATGTATACAGGAAACAAGAAGCACAGGAAATGCGAAAGATAAAGAAACTAAAAAACAATAGTACAAGAAGAATACCGATCACCATCAATGGTCACATATAATAAGCAGAAAAGAAGTCCAGTTGATCAATGATAAAAAATTTAGAAGGACCCAACAGTATGTCCAAGATAATAAATATTAAATGTCTCAAACCAAAGAATGCAGCATAAAAACTTAGTGACTCTTAGAAGACAAAATCTCAACATGATCCTACTATATAAGATATTAATAAAATATACCTAAGTTTTCAATAATGCTAATGGACAAGATCAATCCTATATAATAAAAGCCTACTATGCTAAGTGTCCAGTCATCCATTCAACCAATCAAAGTGTAATATGCTAATGATATGCTAAGGCTGCTCAACCACTATGACGTGCACTGACCACCAGGGGGCATACACTCCAACTGGTAGGTGAGCTTGCTGCTGGGGTCCAGCCAATCAGGACTGGGCATGCCCTGGAGCCCTCCCACAGTCCCTTCCAGGCTGGCCAACCTCCTGAGTCCTTCCCTGGCCCTGACCGTGCACCAGTGGGGTCCCTAAGCCTGGCCTGCACCCTCTCACAATCTGGGACCCCTCAGGGGAT
>NW_006292337.1:251974-269672 GCF_000327345.1 Myotis davidii | reverse complement strand
AACACAGGAGCTGCCCCCACCCTGGTGGTCAGTGCACTCCCACAGGGGGAGTGCACTGCTCAGCCAGAAGCCGGGCTCATGGCTGGTGAGTGCAGCGGTGGTAGCGGGAACCTCTCCTGCCTCCACAGCAGCACTAAGGATGTCTAACTGACAGTGGGGAGCAGGCCTAAGCTGTTAGTCGGACATCCCCCAAGGGCTTCTGGACTGCGAGAGGGCACAGGCTGGGCTGAGGGACCCCCTCCCCTCATGTGCACAAATTTCATGCACTGGGCCTCTATTATATCATAAAAGCAGGACAATGAGGTAATGCTGGCTATCTAAAAAGGAAGCACACAATTTCTGGGGATTACACCAAGTTTCAAAAAATTAAAGTAATGTAAATGGCAAGATATTAAAAAATCCCATGACAAAGCAAGCAAGAATTATAAAAGGACTTATCTTCCCTCTCATAACTCCCCCCCTCCCCCCAAAAAAAGGACCTATCTAAATAAGGCCTGTGACTCAAAGGTGAATCAGCTTGAACAGCTCACCCAGGTTTCATGCCCTAATCATGGGAAGGAAGAAAGCTAGAATGTGCTATTGGGTTAGAACTGGAGACACTGCTGTTAACTAATGATTTTTAGTAACTAGAGATATAAAAATAAATATCAATGCAAGTGTATGAATACATATTTACACTCACACACACAAACATATTTCCTAACCTTGAGGGGCCTGGAGCAATAACATCCCAGTAGTAATCAGTATACTTTCCCTAAATAACCAAGTGCCCTTTTTATTGGCAAGGTGGTTGGCAACTACTATCTTAGTAGGAAATCTAGGAGCAACTGAGAAGACATTCAAAATATCCCTAATTGATAATCAGAATGCATTTTCTCATGAGGAAAAAAAAAGAGAAACTATAATTATAAAGCTAGCTCATAAAGATTTTATTTAACCTAAGACCTCAGAAAAAAAACACTTTGTTTCTCATTATACCAGTAAAATGTAAACCTGGTAGTAATATTCTAATACTTCTTTAGCATTTCAAGTCTTACCAAACACATTAATTGCCCTCTGTCTTCTTTCAAATCTATTACTATTACTATTACTATAAGAAACAAGCATATAGTGCTCCAATGAAATGGACTGACTGCCTCAAAACTGTCACCATGAGAAAATGCCTAGTTATTCCAAAGATCAGCTACTCTTCAAATAATTTTTGGGACCATCTTCTATGCTGGCCTTTAGAACTCATGGTATAACCTTAGAGGTAACAGATGATACTGCCCTGAGTAGATCTGATTTTCAAAGAGTCCAAAGATAGTATGAATTGGGTGATCAAGCTGAATAATAACTTCGGATTGGACAAGTAAAAAGATTGAAACCTCCAAACTAATTTAACCAATAGTATAATGAAATCATGTGTATAGCTTCCCAAAGTAACTTCTCTGAGAATTACATTGATTTAGCTGCATAAGCAAAATAATTTTATGGTCACACTTCAGGCATGCCAGATATACTAGTTCACAAGCACTAAAAAATGTTCCTTCCCAAAATATATCTCCCACTGTTCTTCCAAGTTACCTAAAATTCAGAATACTTTGATCGGCAGACTGACAGCTGCTGCTAAAATACCACATATTTTATGCAAGCGCAGCAACCTTAGTGTGCTTTGACTTAATAAATTGTCAGTCCTGACTGACACAAGGCAAGAGGACATAAGTGACTTGTGAGCAAGGCTGTCAAGGAGGATAGTCACCCAAGGGAGGCCCTAGCACCGCCTTCTGATCTTTGAACTGAACACAGCCTCCCGCCGTCCACTCAGGCCCAGACATCCATTTTCAACACATCAGACAAACAGCTGCATGGTCCAAGCATGTGGTGATTTTTATTAAGAATAACTTTGGTTCTAAGAATTCCACCCTCAATTCTGTAATACTTTCCATTAAAAACAATTATACAAGAGCAAATACAAAAAATATTAAATTATGAAAACAAATCCATTAAGGCTCCCTTTGTATATATTATATACACTCAAACAAGTCAAGATTTTTCAGAGTAGAAGAATAAAGTCAACTGTTATAGCTTAGAAAGCAACACTACTTTACTACTAGGAAACTATAAAACACTGAACTACTTTAAGAAAACCACAGAGTGGAAAAATGGAGCCATTTTTGTAAAAAAAAAAGTGGCTCAAAGCACAAACTGCTGGGATGTTCATAAGTCCTAGGGGTTTGGACTGTACAGTATTAAAGCGTGGGGAGACTGACGCCTTTTTAAACTCAGGCCTGTGAGCTAAGCTGATCTGATGACTTCAAAGAGCTTCTCTAAGTGGACCTTCCACTGTTTAGTCATAAGACATCACTGTATGCTATTTACAAGTCTTCTTTTGGCCAGACCTCGTACACTAACTACAAATAATTCTGAAGATTTGTGAGTGAGATTGGGAGGGAAATGCTTTTGTAATTTATTTCCTAGGGAAGAATGAATTCTAGGTAAGTTTTAGGAACAGAATCGGTCCTTCTGAAGGAGCCTGTCAGAGCTCTTGAGAATTTTATCAAGTGGCAGAACTGCTTCAAGGACACAGGATCAAAAAAACCTTGCATGCAGTTAAAGGGTATGTAAGGCCAGTCCTGAATCCTCATTTTACAAGTCACATCATTAGTCCATATGCACAAAGAAAGAACTCCAGTCAATGTGCAATCAGAAATATACTTTCAAGATGATCAATTAACATACTTCCTTCTCTCATAAGGAAGAGTGATGGAAAAAATAGCTACCATTCCATCCTTCAAAAGCAAACTATTATAGAGCAGTATCTTATCTTAAGGACCTCCTATTTTATTCAAATAATACTTGCTGATGAGAGAAATCATCCATTGCAGGTATAATCCACATATTCCTGAACTAGCAGTATATGATCATTGCATTTACTTTTATCTTGTTCACTTTAGGACTGAATATGAGACTAATCGTCAAGTATGAAAATTAAAGCATTCCTACAGAAAGCTAATTTCTACTATGCTTACTAAGAATTCAGAAGCTCAGAATCCAACTTTCTACAAGCTATTAGAGGAATTATAAGAAGAGTCTTCAATGTAGAAATTACTGGCTGAATCGTCTCTAGGGAGAACATACTGAATCCACACAAATTCTTCCAGACCACCCAAGTCGAATGGACCATACCAGCAGTATGAAATGTCTAAGAACTCTGCTGTTATTGGTAACCTGGGCTTCACTTTGAGTAGCTTGCTTGCTAGCATGGGAAAACTGAGCAGCTTCTCCCTTTACCCGGGCTTTTCCTGAGATCAGTACAGTAGTCAAAAACGTCATCGTTATCAATACCATCATCATAAAAGAGTGGGGAAATAGTTTTTCTTCTTAAGAAAAAAGTAAAGAAATGGGTAACATTCAACATGTACAGTTGCTATGAATCTTCCAACGAGGCCTCTTGAGACCAATCTACATTTGCTTCACATTAAAATACTAAAATCACTCCTCCTTCCCAGGCTCCCAGTGGGAGCACTCCCCACACTGCTCTCAGAAGGAATCAAAAGATTTGGACTCTCTACTTTTGACACTGAAGTTCAGTTATGTGGACTAGCTTTCATTCTCCAAAAGACGGGAGATTATTTAATATATAAAAGGAGCTAGCTCAGCAAGAAATATTTTTTAAAACCCTAATAGTTATCAAAGCAATAAATGGTTTTACAGAATGTGCCTTCTCTGAAGTGGAATGTTACCCTGGAGCATAACCAGAAGGAGTTAAGATAAGATCAAAATGGCCATTTACATATTTTTGTTTACGTATGTCTGTTAACATATTTTTAAACCTTCTCACCCTATTGATGTCAATAAAGGTGATAGCTGTGCTCAACATTAACATCAACATTCTCAGGTGTGAATCCTAACATGGGTGAAGGTATAAATTAAACACGAAAATTTGGATTCTCAAAACAGAATTGATGAATATTGACTGTAACAGATCAAATGTATTTCTATGTGATCTAAATTATCTAATAGATAACTAAAGGAAGAATGAAACACATTTTCTTTAGGTTTTAAAAGAAAAAAGACTCTGTGCCCCACTAAACTTGGATCGGAATAAAAACCAAGTAGTGCAACTCTCAAGAATTTACTCCAGTGTCCTCGTCCTTTTTTGTTTGTTTGTTTTTTTAAAGTCTTTGAACACAGGTCCATATTCCAACCTAAGTGCTGGTCAACGTCCTTCGTTTGGCGAATAAGAATTTCAACTGTCACAGGTAATTTACCCACCCAGACTGTAGGTGAACCAAGACCAAATCCTTTTTTAAGCAACAATTCTCTGCTGGCTGGGATGCTCCCAGGGGCTTTTGCCCTGAGATTAAGCATTGAGGAGGTGCCTGCTCACAGCTTCCTTGCGGTCTCTGAAGTGGGGGTCTATGACTCCTGGGCTTGGGCCACTTCTTGGCCTGTTCTCCTAAGATTGCCTTTAACCTTCACAAACTCTGGGGCGTTTTCTTGTTCTTCTTGCAGTTTCTGCTTCTCAAGTTCAAGCTAAATAAAATTCAGAAACAGAAAAATTATTTACAAACTGAGGCTTTTCAAGACATTCCCTCTTTCCAAAGTCCCCAATGACTTTGTTTCCCAATGAAATAAATTCTCTCCCAGTCCCCAGTTAAAATAAATAAGTGTGTGTGTGTCTGTGTGTACACAGATTCAGGTAATTCCTCGCAAGAGCAGCAGGTGGGTTGTTACTACAAGCAATACAGAGAGATCACAAGAATCTAAAAATCAAGGTTAAGACAAGATCCTGCAATCAACACAGCTGGCCTGTACTCTTGGTGAAGTTAAATTTCACTCAAGTGCTTGAGTTCCCAACACTGCTGAATTCAGTGAAAGCTCTAGTTCTGTCTCCTCCTGAATCTCTTCTAGGCCCTCAGTAGAATTCTGGACTTTACTTTCAATGTATTTTAGCCCATTTGCTCACATTTTGTCTCATATTTTCTTTTCATGATATAAACATTTACATCTGTCCTATCTGGTAAATTCTGCTTGTTCCAACATTCTTAGTTTTCAGGACAAAAAGACAACTTGTGAGAAAAGTCAGAGAAAAACAAACATTGTATCATATATTATATATGGGATCTTTTAAAAAAAACAACAACAACAACCAACTTATAAAAGCAGAGAGTGGAACGGTGGTTATCCAGGGCTAGAAATGAGGGAATGGGAGTTGTTTAAGGGTACAAACTTGCAATTAATAGGTAAATAAGTCCTGGAGGCCTAATGCACAGATTACAGTCAACAAAACTGTGTCTTACATTTGCTAAGAGATTATCTTAATGGTTCCCAAGTGTAGAAGAAATAATTTATGTGATGCAACAGAGGTGTCAGCTAAGGTACAATGGAAATCACATTGCAACATAAATGTACCAAATCAATATGCTGAATACCTTAAACTTACACAATGTTGTATGTCAAATATGGCTCAATAAAAAAAAAGACCACTTTCACCACAGTCACCCTTACCTGCTCCAACTTCTGCTGCCGTTTTAATAGTTCTATTTCCAAGTCAGATTTCTTCTTTTGTGCTTCTTCTTCCTTCTGCTTTATTACTTGATCTCGTTTTCTTTTTTCCATCACCTTCTGCAGTTCTGGCTTATTCTGAGGGGCAAGACCCCTGCAAAACAAGCATGAACAAAATTAAGAAGTTGTAATCTAATGGACACATCTTTCCTCAATAGAAATTTAAGCCATCAGCCACAGAGAAAGGGTCCAATGAATGAGCATGATTGTGACCCCCTACCAGTTAATAGTCCACATTAATTATCTCAGAAATTCACAATCATGAAAGAAAAAGCAAGAGCATCTTCCGAAAGTAAGCAAAATCTATTCACTGGGGAAGGTGAGGAACATTATGTTCATTCGATGAGTATGACAACCACCCAAGATGGGCATGGACATGGAGATGAGATGGCTTCACCAGAAATTTAAACAGCAAAATGGCCAAAGTTTCAGATTTTTAGGAAGGTTCTTGCATGTGTAAAGGCATGTCCATTATCATTACTGGCCACATAGAACTCTGAGCCTCTGACTCCCAGTTCAGTGATCCTTCCAGCTGAACCATTTCAGGTGTGTGGTTGACTACTGACAATGCATGGAAGTCAGGCCCCAGGAAAGCCTCACATTTCTAAGGGATAAGTCAGGCTACCATCTCATCAAATGGAGAGAAACAAAACCAAACTTAGGCCTACCAACCCTCCATCTAAGAATTCCGTGGCAAGTCAGGGGAAGACCATTCCCTAACATTTCAGCCAGTCTCCACTAGCTCGTAAGTAATCTCCACTTTATTAATAATTAAAATTAAATAACTTGTCTCCTCTTCCCCAATTTCCATTAGCAAATTTGCATTACAACAAAAGAGACAGGATACTTTTGTGACTTAATTATGGTTTCACAGTTACTAGATTGTATGGGGCGGGGGCAGAAGTATAGGTAAGTATTCAGGAAATTTAATCTTTAATCAGCACAATAAAAGTTGCTGATGGTGTTTTGTTCACAATAAACCTAAATGTCACTGAGCACACAGGAAAATTTGTTTGTAAATAATCTGAGTAAAGACCCACTCAATTTCATGACTATTAAAAAGCCTCTATAACACTACAGACAAACTTAAGGGATTTAAATTTTAGGATTAAGGATTTAGCTATCTGCATCATTTAAATTTCAAAATACTTCACAGGCAAAATTAACCTCAAATGTTATTAAATGCTTCTGGATTATGCAAAAGCTATTGCACAAACTTTGATGTATGACACACTAATCTGACATTCTATCCCAACATATGAATGGGTTTAATTGATATACAGTATTCATTTTCTATTGTAAGACTTTATATAATGGGAACAGTAAGATAAAATATTTAGTAACAGAAAGCTCAGAAAATGGTGGCTCATGTGATAAATGTTCTGTACTTAGAACAGTCAAGAAGTCATATAAATTTAGTTAATATTTTATCGTAGCCGATCACTTAATCTGTGCTGAATGGGAAAAGTCAAGCAAGCACTGCTTATATGTTTCCCTGAATCTAAAACTGGGTCAGACTTAAGAGAGAAATCAGCTTCTGCAAATTTCTTAAAAACTACAATATCATTCTGCACACGACAATAGTTGATTCTCTTTAATCAATTGTGACGTATACAATTAACAAGTCCTTTGAATTCCATTATCCCTTAAAGTCCTGGTGTCTGTACCACTCAAGACCAACAGTTAATCTGAGCCTGCTTGCTGTAACTCTGATAGTGGGTCAAGCCAATTTTTAAATTTAATAAGTGCTCCTTGAATAAAAACTAGGTTAGGTGATATATACATAAAAAAAAAAGGGAAAGCACACCTCAACCCTGTCAAACAGATCTTGGGAGCACCACCTACATTGTATTCTATGTGAGTAGTGGCCCCGAAAATTGAACATGGACTCAGATGTAACAGCTAATCTAGGCTCCTCCTTACTTTCTATACCTTTACAAACAAAGCTCTTCTTCATCGTTCTTAACATCTGCACAAGACCTCACAGTGTGGAAGTTTGCCACTCCCATAATGATATACATTTAGGTCATTTCCAATTGTTCCCTATTGAAAGTAATGAGGCAATGATCTTCCTTGTACATTCATATTTGCACTCCTTTATATAAGTATTCCCGTTGACTACATTCATAGAAGTAGAACTGCTGGCTAAGTATCTGTACATTTTACAATTTGATGTATATTGCCAAACTGCCCTCCAATAAGGCCACAATACTTTATATTTCCACCACCAGTGGTGCAATATACAGACAACTTTTAATGGTACATTTCACATTTCACATAAACCACTGAATACACCCAGGGGCTGACTGAAAGGGTCCACCTCCACCCCAGATGCACTTGAACCCATACAAGTGAAACTGCCTCCTCAGCTGGAAGGCCTGAGCCAGAGGCATGGGCTGGCACAAACCCCAACAGAACACCCCTGACACTCAGTCAAATATCTCCTGGCCTAATTTTTTTTCTTAGGGTGGAAGGGAGGGTACATTTGCATTGCAAGCCCTTGATCTTTAATCTTGGAGTTTTCTGGTCTGGCCTGCCTTGCCTACATTTGTGGCTGAACCATTTCTACCTGTGTGAATTCAAATGCAAATATTTCCACCTCAATTTCCCGTATTTTTCCATGTTGTACACCAATGAGTATTTATTGAGGAAACATTTGTCTAGAAAAGCATGCCAAATGAAGATATGTAGATCAACTAAAAACACAGGGAATAAAAGCCACTGACTGAAATGTACAAGTCAAAAAACCAATTTCAATAGTTGGGTATTTATATTTGCCCCCCAAAAGTACTCCTGTAGAGAAGATAGAACCTAATTTATATTAGAAATATTTTAAGACATCTTAGACACTAACCTTACAACTTAAAAACAGCCTTGTCTCTTGAAATCTGCCCTTATGTTACTGGGAATATCTATAAACCCTGAGAATCTGAAAATGGTCTCACTCAGATCTTGTGGCAAGCTGTGAGCAGATGGAAATGTAAAGGCTTTTAACCTGAAACTTAACTGGTCCCAAAGATAGCAAACACAGGAGCAGAATTACATACTTAAAAGAGCATAGAGTTCAGAGTTAGAATACCTATGAATAGAGTATTTGTTCTTATAAGTAGTAACTTTGCTTTTATCTTATGATCTTTAAAAAGTAACTAAAAACGCCTCTTTGAGCTAACTGCTACAGGGCTCCAAGCCACATTTTTGGCTATGGAGGGCAAAGTTCAAGGCTTCATGGACAGCTCGGTTTGTGTTGATCTCATTTCTGTCTCCCTCTCACTTCCCTACCCCTTTTCTAATTTTTATTATTACTATATTTGATCAAGCTCCGCCTTTAATTTAAACTGCCTTTAATTATATATTTCTTCCTAGCCTTTTTATTCCAAAAAACTACTGTGAAATCTTGAGAAGATCCCTTGGCCTGTTACTCTGAGTTTTCTCTTACTAACTTGTCACATTAGGATAACCCCAAGATAACACACACTAAATCCCCAGAAAGATCACTGGATTGGACAAGATAAAATATGGGAAGGCCCTCTACAAATTGTAGGAAATAAATAGACTTTCATTATGGTACAAGCCAGTAATCAAGTATGATTACCCTTTAACCAAGCATATATATTATGGAAGTGATACTTCCTATTTTCCCCACATTAAAATTTAGAAATAAAAACCCCAGTCCCCCAAATGTATATGTGGCAGATTAACAAAAGAAGAAACTGCTTGAGGAGTTTTCACTCTAAAAATCAGAGGACTCTACCAAACTAAGATTGTCCCTTGAGAAACCTGCAGACATAGAATACGACACATTCATTTGATTTTGAAACCTGCCTTTTTCTTTCTTTGGTTTAAATGTACTTCTAGAGCCACACCAGGACTTTTCAAAGAAGGGGGGAAAGTAATAGGAATTTCCAGATGGCACTACATAGAAAGTGAAAGATGGTTGGGATTAATCAAGCACTTACTATATGCCATACATTTTAATAGGTATTTATATACATGCTATTATTTACTTCCATTTTTATAAGAAAGATATTTTTAACTCCTATTTTATATATGAAGAAACAGACCTCAAGAAGGGGAACCTTGTCCAAGATCGTAAAGTCATTTCCCTGTGACTTCAAAGCCCACATCCTCTCTACCCCATGGTGCTTGAGGGAACACCAGCATTCTCCTAAATTAGTAGAGCTGGGCCTGGCTAAAGAGTCACCTGTGCAAACAAAGAAGAGAAAGCATAACCCAGAGAAAGTCAGAAGGGTATTCCATTTTCACAGAAAGTACCTATTCTAAAAAAAATGGGCATAACAGATTCAATTGCACAAACCTATATGTTTCACACAGATAACACCTAGACTATTAAATTTTTGCAAAATAAATTGTAGCCTATAATTCAGAAAACAGTTACGCTGCCAATTTTGGTTTTTCCTTTGCCTACTCCATTTTACAGATAATGGAACTGAGGTTCGAGAGGTAAAGACAACAGGAAACCATTTAGTTTAGAAAAACATTTAGCTATTCTCTTTTGGAGTATATTAAACTTTCTTTCTCTCAAAACGCAGACTTTCCCAGGAAGGATTGTCTCTAAATTCTGAGGCCTATTTAGGAAATTATAGAATCCTTTTTTGCTTTGGGCATGATGATAATGAATCCATTTTTTCTTCTTCTTTTATGTGACAAACACCAGTAGAAGCTAAGCACTATCTGGAAAGGATCAAACTTGCATTCAATTTCTAAGTGTTAACCCAGCAGCACCACACTGGTGGGCACTGGGGCTGAAAGGGAGTAAGCCACATTCCCACAACCCAGAAGGAGGACAAGCTTACAGAGAGCTCCTGGGACAGGAGTTCTGCCTGAGGTAAAGTTGGAAAAACTGATATAAAAATGATCCCTCGTTTCCTTTAAAATAATTTTTTAAAATTTTACATTAGACTTCCTTCTAAAACATGGCCAATGCTTAACTTGGCCTGCATTGTGTGGATGTGTGATCTATATAGTCTCACAATTCAGATCAACCGTTTCATTCTGAAGGTGTCGAAATACTTCTAAATGAAGCTTAACAGATCTTAAATAAAGAAGGTAACCTTGTGTCCTAGTAAATAAGACACCTTTGTACTCTCCACTCTCCCAGTCTCCTGGCCCTGACTAACATCACTTTAAAAGCAGAGTTCTCCAACCCAACATCCAAAATTACTTATGACACAGGGGGAACTAACAAATGGTTTATAAAGAAAATGGAAGATAAATGTTTTGCTCCTCTCCACAACAATTAATAGTAATACAAATGATGATAGTGATAATTAAAATGTTACTTAAAAACAAAGAATAGACAAAAAAGAGTGGTTTGGGTTTATCTTTTTAAAAATTGGTTTTAGAAAGAGAGGCAGGGAGAGATGGGAGACAGAGAGAAAGAGAGACCATCTGCAATCTGGATAGGTGCCCAGGAATTGAACCCACCACCTTTTGGTGTATAGGAAGACGATGTTCCAGTCAACTGAGCCATGCCTGTGGACACTGGCCAGGGCAAGACAGAGTGTTCTTATCTACAGTCAATACTGAAGTGTTTCTAGCGCAGGGGCTGGGGAACATCCGGCCCACAGGCCGCATAAGGCTCTCGAAACCATTTGGTCTGGCCCTGACAAGGCATTAGGGGTGAGTTAATTAAATTTTTACTATATACTAGTACCGCAGCCTAATTTTTAAGCTGATACTTTTGTATGACCCACAAATGATGTTATAAATATCCAAATGGCCCTTGGCAGTAAAAAGGCTCCCATACCTATTCTAGAGACTTCAAGCTGCTACTCACAAATGCTGAAGCAGGCAATATTTACATCTGCCTCCCACACATTCACATATATAAGGGGAAAATACAAAGAAACAGATTTGTAAAATATTTCTTTTTGACTTAGGACACTCCCTTTTATCTTTAATATAGACTGTTCCATTTAAATTTTAAAATCTGCACCCATATGAGAAGGGGAGACAGGACGGCAGGCTTCTGAGTAACACTGGTGGTGGCAGCTGTGCCTGCTGCTGACTTTACTTTTTGGAGGGACATCATAGTTCAAGGATGCTAGAGGGAATAAGGAAGCCTCAAATATAGTTAAGAAACAAAAAAGTCTTTTATCCCCGGTGGGAGATGTGCAGAGGCAGCTGATCGATGTCTCTCTCTCATCGATGTTTCTAACTGTCTATCTCTCTCCCTTCCTCTCTGTTAAAAATCAATAAAGTATATTAAAAAAAAAGTCTTTGAAGCCTTTGTAAACATAATTAAAATTAAATCTAGTTACTGTAAAGTTCTGAAACTGCTCAAGAAACTATCTTACCTTTTCTGATTCATAAGAAGTTCTCTGTGAAGATCTTGATGGTTGCGGGACGTTTTGACGGGATTGACAAGTTTCTGAGGCCTAATTAGTTCAGGATTGTCATCTTCTATATAGTCTGGCTCAGCCATGATGTTTCTTGGAATGAGATATGAATCCTTAAGGTCAGGATCCTCCAACGGGCTGTCTGAAACAGAAAGACAAGACTCATTGTGGTCTTTTCTGAGAAGACAACTCGCACAAATGCAGTGGCCAGCGCCACTGTGCACGGTGTACATGCTGAACATGCTGAACACGCCACCCTCCTCGGTCCACTCTACTTCATTCAGAAATTTCCTGAAGCTCTGTGAATGCAACTGGGGCAGCAAAGAACAGGAAAGAATGTCCACAGTGTCCTGTGCTGTCTATGACTAAAGCAAATAATCCTCTAACCTGGCTCTGGTCAGACCTTAAATTTCAGGACACACAGGACACTTCCCACCACCACATCTATAGGCCAGCTCAGCCCAGGAAATCAAACACCGAGGAGACTGTGTGTGCATGTACACATGGGGCAGGGTAACGGGAGGAGAGAACACAAGGGTGTGCGTCCATGGACTCTGGCATGGTGAGGGGCACTGGAAAGATGTGTACAAAAAAACAAAAAACAAAAAAGGTCAAGTTGCCATCTGCTACAAACAGGAGTCTTGGTTTAAAAGTCATCAATGATGTATTCCTGAATCCCTGAACTGTCCTAAGACACTGCCGTAACTCTAATGCGTCCAGTAAGAAATGCCGTTATGAGTGGCAGTCAACATGACCAGTGCTTTAGATGCAGCGTGACCACATGTGATCCTACAGGAACCCCAAAAGCAGAGTCAGACCCTTCAGTTTATAGACAACAAAATGGAGAAATAAAAACTAAGTAACTTGTCCATGCTAATATTGCCAGTAGTAAAGCTCGAATGAAAATGAATAAAAATGAATGTTCTCTTATCTCCAAATCTACGTTCTCTCTACCAAATTATGAAGCTTAATATTTTTATAGAAAAATATTGTGCCAATAAAGAGGATAAACATCTAAAGAATAAATAATCTTTATGGAGATTATGTACAAATATATAACCAAGGCTCAAAATTACCAAATGATAATACACATCTAAAAAATTACACCTAACATTCCGCAAACGCTACCTGCATTGATCTTTTAAATAAGAATGCCTTCAACCTTCACCAAATGGAGAATTACAAACCTCGCACAGGCTGAGTCAGTGGTCCCATCACCGTCAGCCCGACTTTGATATGCTGGCCCTCAGAAAAATGTGAACCTCGCTTGAAAATGAAATGCACCATACACCCCTCTGTGCAGTCCCAACTGTCTTTAAAAGCTAATGGCAGTTTCATCCTCGTTAATCTTTAAACCAGAAGGCCTGTATGCTTCCATAAAAGGATCTGTCTCGCTGCTATAAACCATAAATAATCTCCATGACACCAAAGCAGATCACTGCCTCCTACCGTCACTACTATAGTGGGGAGGGGAAGCCCTGTGGACGTGTGGGGAAAGAGCTTATCAGACAGAGGGAACACCCCACGCAAAGGCCATAGGAAGGAGTGTGCCTGATAAGCATGAGGGAGGAATAGCAAAGAAGCCGGTTTGTAAGGACTCTGGCCTTCAGGCTGAGGGACAATGGGGAGCCACTCATTCGAGGTTTTGAGCACAGAAGTGACAAGATCTGAGTCATGTTTTTAAAAGATCACTCTACCTACTGAGTTTAGAACAGACTGAAGCAAGCAAGGAAGGAATAAGGGAGGCAGCTGTTATATTAGTGCAGGTGAGAGATGGTTTAGGCCAGGGTGACTACAGAGCAGGTTAGAGGACAGACCGATCACGCTGTATTTTGAAGGTAAAGCCTCTGGGATTTCCTGCAGGACTGGAGATGAGGGGTGAAAGACAAGAGGAATCAAGGATGACTGCGCAACTAGAAGGTGAGCATTGTAGAGGTGGGTAGGCTGTGCGCAGAGCAGACAAAAGATGTGATCAGGAGTTCATCTGGGACTAACTGAATTGGGGATGCCTGCTAGATATCTTAGTGGTGACGGTGAAAAGGCAAAGACGGTTAGTACTCAAACCCTGGGTGACTCCTTGCTCTGTCTTACTGACTTGACTCCAAGGTCCTCACTTTGCCTGTACTCCTCCTCTGTCCCTCCATTCTAGTTAAAGATTAACTAGAATGAAACTGCCGTTAGCTTTTAAAGACAGTTGGGACAGCACAGAGGAGTGTAAGGTGCATTCCCACAAGTAGGATCTCCACTCCTAGTCTTTTCCGAAGGTTAGCAACAGACATGTCTTGGGCGTTGGAGTCACGAGATAGGTTGAGCTTTCAGTGTGCCAAAAAGGCTTCTACCCTGCCAGTGTGGTTCAGTGGGTTGGGCACTGTCCTGGTGCATCAAAAAGTCACCGGTTTGATTCCTGGTCAGGGCACATACCTGGGTTGAGGCCTTGATCCCCAGTACGGGGCATGCAGGAGGCAGCTGATCAATGTTTAGCTTTCACATTGATGTTTCTTTCTCTCTCCCAGCCCTCTCTCTAAAAATCATTGAAATTATTAAAAAAAAAAAAAAAGAAATAGGGGGAAAAGGCTTAGTTCTGAGTCTAGGGAACACGTTCTAGCTTGGGTTATTTTTTGTGATTTCTCTTCAGATTTAGTGTTTGGTAAGTCTTTCTCCCACAGGACCAGTGTAGTAAGATGGGCCTCAGCTTGCCTCTGATGGAGAGAGCAGGTGGGTGGGGGCTGGAGGAGTTCTGCTGTAAAGGAAGGTGCAAACGTTTTCCTTGATTTTCACTGGTTTGCCCTGCTACACAACTGGAAGGGGACATGGAAGCCCGTGGGTCTGAGACGGCTTAAAGCCTGCCTGGGGACCAGGCTGCAGTCCTTACACCCCTCACGCAGTAGACCACAATGGGATCCAGGAAAGGTTGTTTAGTAAGGAGGGGCTAAACTACTGGGAACAATCTGTCACTCTGTGTGCATATAGGAGCGGTGGTGGCTAAGGAAGAATCTAGGAGCTGGTTTGGGCCACTCTCCACACTAGAACCATGACCAACATATGGCAATAATCACCTTTAGGGCCTTGTTCAACTTCTTCCCTTTGCCAACCATGTTCCTCACTGCCATCAAGACTGGGAAATGCCATTCTGATCCTAAGGAAGCTCCATCCCAAAGATCCTATCCTCTGATTGAATGGAAACAAGCACTTATGCTCCCTGTGTCTGCACACATCTCCCTTCCTCACCCAGTACCTTTGCAGCACTGCTCCCTCCAGCAGGGGTGCTGATCCTCTTCCTACCCTTCCCTGGACTGCCACAAGCCAAATCTCACTCACCACTTCAGATCCAGATAAATTTCAGATCTTCCACAAAGCCTTCCCTAATTCCGCAACTGCAACGGAACACTCTGACCTCTAAACATCTATGAAATTTTCTTTGTCCCCCCTTTCCTAGTATTCATTGATATCCACCTTGTATTACAGAAATACATATATATTATCTCTTCACTGCAAAGACCACATCTCATTTATATTCACATTCCTCATGGACTAGGTCAATAAATATTAATAACTTAAATGAACAGAGTCACAGTTAACTACCAGTAGAGGGAGCCCATGACTTGTTGAGTCCACAGCAGCAAGTAAGCACTGTGGAGTTGGGAGGACAAGCCTGTTTCCTCACTGAGCATCAAGTAATAGAGAAGTCTGACAGAAAAGATGACAGAATGTCTGGAAGGAAAAGCGCTTTGTAAGTGCTTATTCTTATTATACAGAAACATCCTTCCAGAAATAAACATGAAGACATTCTTTTCATATTCACTCCTCTAGTCAAGTATCTGATTCATAAGTAATTTATTGTATTTTTATTTTTATTATTTTTAAAGTATTAAGTCAGTAAAGAAAAACTGGTGTCCACTTAGTGTGAGAGGAAGAAAACTGGCTTGAGATCTTGGACAAAGCTTAATAACTCCCCTGACCCTCAATTCTCCCATATATAAAAACTAGAGGCCCAATGCATAAAATTTGTGCACAAGCGGGAAGGGGGGGGGTGTGTGGCCCTCAGCCTAGTCTGCACCCTCTCCAATCTGGGACCCCTCGAGGGCAGTCGGACATCCCTCTTACAATCCAGGACTGTTGGCTCCCAACCGCTTGCCTGCCTGATTGCCCCTAACTGCTTCTGCCTGCCAGCCTGATCACCCCCCAGCCAATCCCCTGCCAGCCTGATCACCCCCCAACCAATCCCCTGCCAGCCTGATCGATGCCTAACTGCTCCCTTGCCAGTCCGATTGCCCCTAACTGCCCTCCCCTGCCGGCCTGGTCATCCCAAACTATCCTGACCTGTAGGCCTGGTTTCCCCCCATCCCCAACTGCCCTCCTCTGATGGCCTGGTCACACCTAACTGCCCTCCTCTGCTGGCCTGGTCACATCTAACTGCCTTCCCCTGCAGGCCTGGTTCCCCCCAACTGCCCTCCCCTGCTGGCCTGATCGCCCACAACTGCCCTCCCCTGCTGGCCATCTATGGTCCACATGGGGGTGGCCATCTTTGACCACAGGGGGGCGGCTATCTTGTGTGTTGGAGTGATGGTCAATTTGCATATTACCGCTCTATTAGATAGGATGGGTGTGGTTGCAAGAACTGGTTGAAATGTGGATATGAGTACTCTGTATAATCCCTGGCACATCTGGGAGAACTCAATCAATGGAAGCCACTATTAGCCAAACTATGTGACCAATGCCATACCATATTTTATTTAATAGTCTAGCAAAAATTGTACACAAAACTCCAAGTTTCTAGGCCTTGGCTTTTTAAAAAACGTAAGAGTTCAACTACATGACCCACAGGCCTTCTCAATGGTAAGCTTCAAGGGTTCTAAGACCTATTTGTTCTACACACATTAAGAGACTTTTGGAAAGTGTAAAAAGGTCTATCACACCTTCAAAGTGCTACATAGAGTTCTGAATGGTTCCAGCTAGACTGTAAGGGTGCAGCAAGAAAACGGACAGGCCTGATGGTGAGGGTCTGTTCTGAGGTGGAGGGGACTCACTCAAAGATTTTAAGTTGAATAAATAACAACACTGAATTGCATTTTAGACAGATACTAAGAATATGCACTGAAATTGCCACCTGATAGAATTCTGCCTTTAAATTCTGTGAATCAACAAATGATATCATTACTAAGCTCCACTCTCCCAGAGGATAAGAAAATCCCATCCTTATAGATGGATTTGGGTTCTTGCTCTCTTCCTTCTTTTGCTACTCCCCCTCTCCCCCAGCCCCCTGCCCGCCCCTTCCAGAAGTTCATTCTGGGCCCAGCTCTGTGCATATCCTGGGTATATTGTGTGAACTGCTTTACAAAGGTTAATAAACATTACCACAGAAAAATTTCACAATTGTGCTAATAAATATTTATCGCAGCTGGATTTTTCATCATACCTTGTTGGCTCCAGTTGTTTATTTGCATTTTTCTATTTTAGAAAGGTAAATTTAAAAACCTCATCCAATGAGATTTAAAGGTCAGAACTTAGAGGTTATGTTAAATTTCATGATCACCTAAATGATTTGATTTTGGATGGTGGGCACACAACATAATATATAGATTGTGTATCAAAGAAATGTAAACTAGAGAGAAAAACCAAGATGGCGGCATAGGTCAACGCTGGAGATTGCTGCCTTGAACAACCAAATCAAAATACACCTAAAAGACGGAACGGACATCATCCAGAACCACAGGAAGGCTGGCTGAGTGGAAATTCTACAACTAGGAGGAAAGAGAATATCATACCCAGACTCAGAGGAGGCGCAGTGC
>NW_006292337.1:236788-250838 GCF_000327345.1 Myotis davidii | reverse complement strand
AAGAGAATCAGGGACATAGAAAGGGAATGGACTGACTATTCTTGGGGGGGAAAGGGGTGTGGGAGATGCGGGAAGACTGGACAAAAATCTTGCACCTATGGATGAGGACAGTGGGTGGGGAGTGAGGGCTGAGGGTGGGGTGGGAACTGGGTGGAGAGGAGTTATGGGGGGAAAAAAGAGGAACAAATGTAATAATCTGAACAATAAAGATTTAATAAAAAGAAAAGAAAGAAAGAAATGTAAACTAGAAAGCTTTATGACCCTGTTGACCAATGTCCCTTCAATAAATTTAATTTTTAAAAATCTAATTGTACCTATAAGGACTAACAGTTGAATGCTTTTTAAAACAATACATGAAGCATAGAAATATATACATTTTTCAGGTATACTATAACCAATTGAAGCTAAACAATTAAACTTTTGAATTCCTCCAGCTACTTCTGGAAAATTTAATGTAATTCCAAGACATTCTTTAAAACAATTTATTTCCCAGGCCGTCTCTAAGAGATTCTAGCAATCCACTGACAATATCTGAAAGATCCAAGTCACTTTTGATTGCAGGCCAGCAAACTCTAGGCCTGGGCCAACCTGGATCCCCAGCCATTTGCTCTGCACCCAGGATCCCAGTTGGGAGAATGATGGTCAGGAGAAAAGAGCGAAAAGTGAGTTAAGATGGTAATTTCTCCCAAAAAAGCAAAGCCTTTTGCTGACAAACTCCTGACTTGCCTGACCCCAAGGTAAACCTAAAATTCAGTTTGGGACCAGAAGACAGTGATGCCATCTAGTACCCATAGGCATTGGACAAGTGCCCACAGGGCCTTTATGGCCATAAACCTAAACTAAGGCTTACAGATGACACCCAACCAGAGCAATCTATGCAAGTGCAGAAACATGACTTTTCCCTCTGCCCAGCCCCACTACTGCTGGAACTCTAAACTCTCAGTAAATTGCCTACAAATATGCTGCTGTACAAATGTCAAACAGTGAAGCTCTTGGGAAAATATCAAACTTGTTTTCTCATCAGTTTTTTATAAAATGTGTTTTCACATAAAAGGCACATATTTTATATTTAGAAAGTGGGAAACGAGACAAGAAACTTCAGGAAGACAGAACATGTGCCAATAGTAAAGATAAACTGAAGCCGGTCTGGGTGAGGTGAAACCAGCAGGTGGCGATGGCTCCACAAATAACTAGGTGTCCCTTTTCAGGACAGCCAGAGAGCAGTGATGCCTCACCATGGACCCCAGCACTATGAGTAAAGGTACTCACAGAAAGCATTAGGGATATGCCATGGAAGAAATCTATTGTGGAGTCACTGTGTATCTGCCCTCGATGTTGTACACAAGCTTTTCCCCATCATTTAATCCGCATGACAGCTCTATGAGCTAGGGTCATTTATTCACGATAATCTATGGAGGAGGCTCAGACAGCTTCAAGAACATGGGCTCCAAATCACACTGACAAAGTTTAAATTCCAGCTTCCTCACTTAGTGCACATGCGCCTTTAGCATGTTTCCTCACCAGCTGGGGAAAAAAAAAAAAGAATGGCAGATGATCTCATAGGGTTGTTATGAAGGGCAAATAAGAAATGCATACCAAATACAGTGTTAGAAATAGTAAACCTTCAATGACTGTCACTGGCAATAAATAACAGCAAAACCAGGATTTGAACTCAGGTCTGTCTGGTTCCCAAAGAATGCTCTTCAGCATTCCACTCTCTGGTCTGAAATAATGAGAGGAACGAACTGGGTTTCACTTTAATAGGATTATTTCTCCAAAAGATTGTAGAAGCTTTCTAAAATCATAGCTTTATAATCCCAAACAGAAAACACCTTGTAGAAGAACACTTTCAAGTGAGGATAAACATCAGGAAAGACATTTTCTTTAAGACATAAATCCTATCTAATAAAGAGGGGATATGCTAATTGACCCTCACGCCATTGCAAAGATGGCGGTGCCCACAGCCAATAAGAAGGAAATATGCTAATTGACTGCCACACCCTCACACAAGATGGCCACCCCCATGTGGTCAAAGATGGCCACTACAAGATGGCCGGCAGGGGAGGGCAATTGTGGGTGATCAGGCCAGCAGGGGAGGGCAGTTGGGGGGAGCCAGGACAACAGGGGAGGGTAGTTGGGGGCGACCAGGCCGGCAGAGGAGCAGTTAGGTGTCGATCAGGCTGGCAGGGGAGTGGTTAGGGGGTGATCAGGCTGACAGGCAGAAGTGGTTAGAGGCAGGCAGGCAAGAGGTTGGGAGCCAGCAGTCCTGGATTGTGAGAGAGACTGGGCCTAAACCGGCAGTCGGACATCCCCTGAGGGGGTCCCAGATTGGAGAGGGTGCAGGCTGGGCTGAGGACACCCCCTTCCGTCCCCCCCAGTGCATGAATTTCATGCACCAGGCCTCTAGTATTACTATAAGAGTGTTCATAGCAGGGCTGTTCACATTTCCTCAGATATCTCTCCCCACAGAAGGGCCCGTAACATCTCCCCTGACTCATCTCAACCTAAAAGCACTCTTGACTACTTGGACATAGGAGGGGCCATCATGATGCCCCCGGTTTGGCTCCTAATGTTCCTCATTCACTGCCCCAAATCAAAAGCAGTAAAGCCCCAGAAAGAGCTAGCAAAACTTCTCACACTGGAAGGGGTCAGGATCCTCCCTCTCATCCCTCAGCCCCAAAGAAGAGCAAGAATGAATATGACTCGGACCTCTCTTATCCATGAAACATGCAAGCAAAATTCCATTTTGGAAAATACACAGCATGATTCTAAAGGTTCTTCACCAGCCATAGAAAATTTCATACAAGCTCTTCTTCACCTAGAAGACAGAAGAGTCACATGCTGGACTCTTCTTCCCACTCAAGTGACAGTAAAAAAAAAAGCCTCTGATTCAGATCTGTCACCTCTAACCTGGCTCCACCTTGAAGGGCTTGCCTCTGGGAAAGATGGTTGCACACATGTATTCTGGGGTTAACACTGAGTTGGTTTAACTGACAAACAGCAAGAGCAGCAGGAACTCAAGAAACAGGACCAAAAAACCATGGCATTTGAAGCTGAATTCCAGTGTGCTGAAAACATATTTTGAGATAAACGTGGTCATAAGAAGAATTTGAAACTGGAATGTTTAGAGCAAAGGAGAAAATCAGAGGACTCGGAGAGAGATGAGCAGTATGCCCAGTGGGGAAAGGGACTTGTCCAGAGCCGTAGCAGCAACAAAATGCGGAGGGTGCAATAAAGGAAACGTAAAAGCCTCTGGCCCACTATATTGATTAAGGTCTGGATTGGATGCTGAGAGAACAAGAAAGAGAGGGACCCCATGGCCAACTTTATCAAGAAGGAGAACAAGAGCCCTAACCAGTTTGGCTCAGTGGATAGAGCGTTGGCCTGCAGACTGAAAGGTCCCAGGTTCAATTCCGGTCAAGGGCATGTACCTTGGTTGTGGGCACATCCCCAGTAGGAGGTGTGCAGGAGGCAGCTGATCGATGTTTCTCTCTCATCGATGTTTTTAACTCTCTCTCCTTCTCCCTTCCTCTCTGTAAAATATCAATAAAATATATTTTTTTAAAAAGGAAGGAGAACAAGAAAGTGAGACCTTGCTACAGTGGCCTAGCAATTCCTCTCAACAGATTCCGTATCTGGCCTGAATATCACTGAGATGAGTGGACAGATCCAATGGATCTAAACAGAAGTGCATTGCCAGACTTGCCAGCAAAAAGGAGGTGGAGGAACTTGTCCACAAGTGGAGGGCTAAGAATATGTAACTTTTCTGAGGTTATGGGAGTGGCTGTGGGTTGTGGTAGCTGACATAGAGTAGCCTATAGATAGATATCCAGCTGTAACAGTCTAAGCTAATAATCAGGGCCTACATAGCCCAGAAACTTGCTGAATGCTAATTTTGACCACTAGCATTCGAGAAAAAAAATTATTTGAGACCTGATGTTTGGACTGAGGCACCTGTAACTTCTCAGGTGTGCCAACACTGGCTGTTGTTGCTGGCTTTCAAAAGAAACACTGATTTCTCAGTGTCCCAGGGATTCCTGGTCAGGATCAGGGCACATGTGCGTGCTGCGGGCTCAATTGATTGGACTTTTCAGTGAGCCAAAGCAGCCCCTCCTCAGCTCATTTCTGTCCTGTAACACTTCTAAAGAACCAAAACAGCCCAGCGTAGGCTCTCTCCTATTGCTTCTTGTCAAAATCCTTCTTTATTTCACTGTCCTTAGTTTTAATAAATGTACTCTCAAAATAACCTAGACTCATATTGTGAAATCTTTCCTGCACAAAGACAAGAGCCTACACACTATAGGCCAACCATAGGCAGACCCACTATGCGCCTGGTCTCTTTCCAATAACACGTCCATAGGGCTATGATCTGTGAGGCAGCCAATGACAAAAAGCCACCACTGGATCATTAAAAAAAATGACAGAAAACAAATTCTGTGCAACGAACATTCACTGCCTAAGCAGTATGTGCTAGTAGAATAACAGTCCACATTCAGGGTTTCCCTCAGGCTCCCAGGGCTCCTGGCTTCTTAGGGTTCACTCCCCTCAGCCTCCCTCTAGAATTTGAGGCCACTGTCAATCTCCGTGAGTTAAAAGTCAGCCCCTTGGACAACCCCCCATCTGTCTGCTCAAGCATCCTCCTCTCTCTTCATCTCTTGTTGTTAACAGTTCTCCAGGAACAGGTCCCTGGCCCTACACTCTTCTCTCTGTCTTGCCTTTGGAAACTCCTCACGCTCTAGGCAATTTCTACAGTGTGTGTGAGGTTTACCTCTCCATGAGTCTACCCATGGCCACTCCTCAAGAGCCATCTCCTGCTCAACTAGAGAACAGCTCTGAGTAGGTCTGAGGACAATTTTACTTGATCTCCCTCCCTACCATAAATTTGACACTTATCATGAGACAAGTTTTCATGTGTCTCCATGTTGTCTCCCTTCAAGGGTGTCCCTTCAAAAGGGAAGAGACCTCAGACTGACTGAATTCACTCCCCACCACTCTAGCACATGCCTCATACATAAGCCATAGAGTAGCCACACTGTGACTAGTTGATACAGAACTGATAGAAAGCTGCGGCCACAGACTCCTTGTGCCTTTGGCTAAAATCCATGGGGGTCAGCACATATCTGGCTTTACTCCCTATCGCGTTCCCAGTACCAGGCTTGTGTCACACCCTGGACACTCTACAGAACTGTACTCAATGAAGGGGGCAAATGCTGAAGGGTTAGAGCATCCAAATGAAGTAACTCATTCCATGAAGACTTTCCTGATTCTTCTTGAGGTTTCCCTTCTTCCTATTCCCACAGGGGCCTGGAGGGGAGAGGGGGGAGGTCAACTCATGCTTTGAACAAACTGTCCCCATTAACAGTAGAAATTTTTGCCCTAGCCAGTTTGGCTCAGTGGATAGAGTGCTGGCCTGTGAACTGAAGGATCCTGGGTTCGATTCTGGTCAAGGGCACATGCCTGGGTTGTGGGCTTGATCCCCAGTAGGGTGCGTGCAGGAGGCAGTCGATCAACAACTCTTTCTCATCATTCATGTTTCTATTGCTCTCTCCCTCTCCCTTCCTCTCTGAAATCAATAAAAATATATTTTTTAAAAAAACAAAACTCGAAGTTTTGTTACCCATTACATTAAACTCACAAAGGGAAGGCCTGACTCATTTCTTATCCCCAGAAACATCTTGGTGGGTCTTCCAAATATTGCTCAACTAAATCTGACCAGCTGACACTCAGGTCAAGAGAAGAGTTCAGATTTATAGAAGGGGCCAAAAACAGGGGCTGGGAGGGGAAAGGGGGGAGGTCAACTCATGCTTTGAACAAATGGTCCTCATTTGATCTTGAAGGAGCTCAGAATGAGTTAGACAAACAACTGCCTGCTTCTCTTGATAACAGATCAGAACAGGGAACACAACCAAATGCCCATTTTTCTAAACCAGCTGATTATGCTCTCGCTTAAATAAGATAACCCAATAAACCCCTCCATAAAAGTCCATAACATTAATGGCTGTGTATGAGCAATGAGTCTTTTGCCACAGAAAGATAACTCAGATTGTTGTCTGATGGGAAATAAATATGAGTACACAAGCTTGCATAAATATTCCCAGGAAGTAATTAGCGCTTCATTAATATACAGCGCATTTATCAAGACAAATCTCTAAGCAATTAAAATACACCAAATCCCAAATACAAATGAGTTTTATAAAGTTAATAACTTGCTTTCTCTTCATTCTCTTACATTTAGAAAATCCGTATCTCCTCTCACAGACTACTCATAGAAAGATAAATTTTCCTATTTCCTTTCTGAAGAATTTGTACAAGTAACAGATTTCTTCAATAATTGATCACCTTAAACTCAATGGCCTTAAAATGGCCTTTTACTGAATAAAATAAAGTTACCAAATAATATTTGATAGATGACCAGTAAGGGATTCAGACATTCTCTGTCTCCTACATAAAGCAACTTGATGAGGTCTGAAGTTCAAGGACCCTTAATTTTACCAGTGAAGAGTGTGTGGTCTAACAGCATCACCAGTGGTAGAAGGGAGCTTGTGCTCAGAGCAGCTGTGCTTTTTAAAAGAAATACTGATCCCATATCTTTGTGTGTTTTTTTACTAAAAGGAAAAGAAAAAAACAAAAATGATTTTTAAGTTGCACTAGAAAACAAAAGTTTATAAAATACAGAAAATATGGGACTGACACAAAAAGAGAGCTACCCTACGTGCAAGGTTCCTTTGAAGTTTTGGGACCACGTAGGAGCATGTAGATCTAAAGAGAGGTACAGCCAAAACCAGTTTGGCTCAGTGGATAGAGCGTCGGCCTGCGGACTGAAAGGTCCTGGGTTCGATTCCGGTCAAGGGCATGTACCTGGGTTGCGGGCACATCCCCAGTAGGAGATGTGCAGGAGGCAGCTGATCGATGTTTCTCTCTCATCGATGTTCCCAACTCTCTCTCTCCCTTCCTCTCTGTAAAAAATCAGTAAAATATATTTTTTAAAAAATAAATAAATAAAGAGAGGTACAATGATGTTCCTGTGACTCAGGGTTAGTGCAGGTTTGACTTTAAATCAATTCAGTGTCCCAGGATTAACAATAGGACCACAGTCACCCCTGCTATCTGCTTTACTACTTATCCTTCAACCACTTCAATTCTCAAAAGCTCAGCTCTTCCAGAACAAGGAAAGGAAAACCAGCCGATTCTGCTGCAAGATTGACTATCTGACTTTAAAAACATATAAGGTGAAGTTTAATTGAAAATAATGAATTATTTACTTCCTTATCTGTAAAAAGAGAAGGCTGGGCCAGATGACCCTTGAGATCCCTACTAGTTCTAACATAGAGAAGAATCTGGTTTACCTGTTGTCTCCACTATAGAGGCTGAGGAGTCAAGGGCTTCAGAGAGAGCTTGGGCCTCACCACTAGGGCCGACAGACCTGGGAAGGACACTCCTCTTACATTCCACACATACCTTACCTAGGCTGCCACTGCCACTCACCCTGTTCCCATGAATCACAGACTTCTCCACATGACATCTATGCTGAGTAGGTTTCTCCTAGTTATGCTCCCAGGTGCAGCCACCCTCATTCCAAGTCCCTGTAGAACAGCGGTTCTCAACCTGCTGGTTGCAACCCCTTTGGGGATCAAACAACCCTTTTCCCAGGGGTCACCTAAGGCCATATATAATTACATATTGTTTTTGTGATTAATCATTATGCTTTAATTATGTTCAATTTGTAACAATGAAAATACATCCTGCATATCAGATATTTACATTATGATTCATAACAGTAGCAAAATTACAGTTATGAAGTAGCAACACAAGTAATTTTATGGTTGGGGGTCACCACAACATGAGGAACTGGACTAAAGGGTCGCGGCATTAGGAAGGTTGAGAACCACTGCTGTAAAAGAATCTCAACTGGTAGGCCCTGAGCTAGAGATGTCCACACAGGATGGAGTACAGACTTTATTAAACCAAACTCTAAACCAGGCGGTTACTAGCTATCACAGTCACAAAGCACACATATACCATAGCTGATAAAAATAAAGCACCATTTATTCTTTTTTGCATAAAATCACCTATATTGAGTAGGTATTACACCATAATTAAGTTAATTCAAATCTGAATCCTAAGCCTACTCTGCAATCAAGTCACAAGGCTGTCCTTATTGCTCTTCCCTTAGTTTCTCTTCATTTATCTTTGTCTTCTCTATAAATCCACAGACACTCTTCTTGCCTACTTGTACCAAATCCCAAATACATACGAGTTTTATAAGGTTAATAAGTTGTTTACTCTTCATCTTACATTTAGAAAATCAGTGTCTCCTCTCACAGACTACTCATAGAAAGATAAATTTTTGCTATTTCCTTTCTGAAGAACTTGTTGGTAGGATGTGACAAAAAGCTTTAATGTGTACACACCCTTGAATCTGGTAATTCTACTTCTAGGAATTTACTCCAAGGAGATAATCAGAAATATACACAAAATACATGTATAAGTATATTTTATCTATGATAGTGAGAAAAAGAAAGAAAACCAATAACTATCTAATAATGTAATGCAATGCAGCCTAAAATTTATATTATTAAAATAAATAAGAAGCCAAACCAATGGACACGGACAACAGGGGGATGGGAGCATGAGTGTGTGTGTGGGGGGGCGAGGTTGGGGGTTAATGGGGGGGATGAGGACACATCTGTAATACCTTAATAATAATAAAAAAAAATCTAAAAAAAAAAAATGCTAAGCTAAAATAAATAAATAAATAAGAAAAGATGAAATATTCACAAATATCAGGTTCCAAACAGTATGCCCTTTGTTTTCTACTATGTGCATTTGTGTGTACGGAAGGTACTCAAAGTGCAGTCCAAGGACCAGCTTCTGATTATCAGCACCAGCAAGGAACCTGTTAAATGCAAATGCCGAATCACTGAGGGTGGGCCCACCAATCTGTGCTTTCAAGTTTACTAAGTGCCACAGGAGCTTTCAGGTAGGTACTAAAATTCACCCCATTGTACAGATGGGAAAACTAAGGCCTAGAGAAGATAGGTAACTCAGCTAAGGCTACAAAGCAGCATCATATAGCTACCTCTGGAGTCTACACTCTTAACCACTGCTCTAGTGTGTCTCTAGGTTAACTCGTATAGGATTTGGAAGTGTAATCTGTGCTCTTTCCCCTAAATTGATAACATGATGCATCCCACCTATTGTTTTGTTTTCTTCATGGGGCTTTAGCACTGCTGTTACAAAGTTATTGACTGGGGGTAGGGATGTTTGGCACTACCACTGGTATCACCACTGACAGACCTCTTGGTGAATACTTGCTTGACATTTTTGAAGGGTATAAAAACATGTTTAGACTTATGTGCACATTAAATACTGGCCCACAGCCCTGGCTAGTATGGGTTAGTGGTTAGAGTGTTGGCCCATGGACCGAAGGGTCACAGGTTTGATTCCTGGTCAAGGGCACATACCTTGGTTGCAGGTTCAATCTTTGGCCCAGTGGGGGCACAAGTGAGAGGCAACCGATCTATGTGTCTCTCTCACATCCATGTTTCTCCCCTCCTTTCCACTCTCTCTAAAAATCAATGGAAAAAATATCCCTACTTCTTGGGTGAGGATTAAAAAAAATCAGTAAAAATAAATACATAAATACCAGCCCACATTAGCAGAAACTTTAATGCCCACCAGTGACAGACAGCATGGCGAGCATGATACCTACTAAATAGAGAAGGCCTCTCTGTTGCCAGCTAAAGTGAAGCTGCCAAGTGGCAATCCCATAAACACTCACTACAAACCATTTGGCCTACCATCTTTGAAATTATGCAACTTTTGATCAATTTCTTTTAGGGGAAGAGTCCTAAATTATTTCAAAATTTATACATAACAATATTTCACGTTTTATATTATGATATTTTATGTTCACAAAATTCAGATTTGCTAAGAAATGCTACCAGCCTTTATTCCCAAACTGCAAATTCCTAATAAAGAGGCCTCCCTTAGCACTTTCATTATATGTTATTTTCTAAAGAGGAAACACCTCAGTCATTCATTTCAGGAAACGACAAAGGAGATGGACTGGGAAGATGGTTGATTTAGGCTGAGGCATCACTGAGAGGAAGGAAACTACACAAACTAGGAAAAAATTCCATCTGGGCTAGTTGTCAAAGCCCCCAAACGAGCCTGTCTTTAGAGCTAAATAATAATTCCATAAAAATTATGACCTGACCCAACTAAGCAACCAAACAAATATTTTCAAAAGAGGGGATTATCTTCAAAAGGACTTAATGACAGAAAATTTGGAAGAAACACAGACAAATGACAGAAAGTTTGGAAAATTGCCAACTTCCTCAAGTTACAGATGAGGAAACAGAGGCCATTATTACAGATGGCCTGGCTACGTTCACAGACAAGGTAGCAAAGCCTGGACTACAACCAGTATCTAACTCTGGTCCATACTTCACTATATCATACTGCCTCTCTCACTTCTGACTCCTATATTGAATTTTCTACATTGATTTTCCTACATTTTCCACTGACTCGGGAATTGGTGTTTTTGGCATTATTACTAACACCAACCTTAATATTATCTGTTGATCAATAACTGGATGGCATCTTTAAAGATGATAATATGTTTAAATTATTAAGTATATTTTAATAACACCACCACAGTTCTGTTTCTATATCGTATCAAATTCCAAAAGAGTAGTCATTGTGATGATTAAAAAAGAAAAAAGAAAAAGCCCTTAAGATTGGAGAAAACTACTCATTTGCCTTTTTTTAAACCTGAAATACTAACACTGAGCACCTACAATGTTAGAAAACCGTGACTGCTTATTAGTAGACACAGTAACTTCAGACATCCTCCTTAGACTGCCCATTTACACCTCATCCTTCTTTTATTAAAACCTATTCTTCCTCAAGCATCAGCATTCAGGGTATCCTATATAATAAAAGGCCAATATACAAATTGGCTCAATGCAGGAGCTGCCCCCTGGTGGTCAGTGCGGTCCCACAGGGGGAGGGCCACTCAGCCAGAAGCCGGGCTCATGGCTGGTGAGCACAGCGGCGGTGGCGGGAGCCTCTCCCACCTCTGCGGCAGCGCTAAGGATGTCCGACTGCCATCCGTCAGTCAGACATCCCCTGAGAGCTCCCGGACTGTGAGAGGATGCAGGCCTGGCTGAGGGACACCTCTCCTCCCCCCCAAGTGCACAAATATCATGCACCAGGCCTCTAGTAACTGAATAATACACTACTAAAAAAGCAAAGATCAACTCTACTGACAACTGGAAAAGTAAAGCCTGATTACTGACAACCAAACCCAGTACTGCCAAGAGAACATAAAGAATGCTCCCACATTCTTTCAGAATGAGCCCACACTACCATTACAAAAATAACTACACAACCCCCTTCTCTCACAGGGTCTGTTTTGAAGGCTGGCCATGCCCCCTGTTGGGTCAGACCCAGAGTTCTACCATGCCATGGCCTCCTTCTCAGCAAGCCAGGACTGACTGCTGCTGGGTGCTCCTGGTGCTCTGAGGATGGGTTCCTTCCTCAGGCCTTGGGGGATACAGCTCTGGGAGAGCACAGCCCTTGGCAAGGCAACCCAGGACTCAGTGCATCCATGCTCTGAGGGCGGGTTCCGGCCTGAAACCTCGCCCTCGCGGGAAACAGCTCAGGGAGGGTGCAGCTGTTGCCAAGATGACCCCTGCAGGACTGACTTCCTTCTGGTTGGTCGAGCCTTAGATGTGACACATTACACCCAGGGTTTTTATATAAATAGGTAAATTGACTGGTTTGATTTCTGCTTCCACAATTAAAATGGGGCATGTTTCCATCTGGGTCTTCAGAGGATTATCTGGCTCTAACTAAACCCCAGAGAATAGCTTCTTACATAGCCCAGGTACTTTTAATTAAAGTCTGTTTTCCATCTTACCTCTCTTCAGGTTAACTCAAGGGCATTCTATGACCAATGAAGAGTTAGTCTTGTTATGGAGGACACCAAAAGCAAAGTAGGAATATTAAACCAATAGCTTTCAGTAAGACCAGAAACAAGAGTGGCCATTCGTGTACTTAGACCATCACCATGGCTCTCCTATGTATGGGCTGTGGGTTGGGCCCTAAAGATCTAGAGAGGCGTGAGATGTGGTCCCCGATGTCCAGAGCTCAAGCAAAGATAGTGAAGACAAGCAAACACAATAAATACAGCTCGATGTGTACATCTCGAGAGTGGGAAGTCTAGGGAGGTATCAGAAATCAGGTTTTCCTAAGACTGAACCTCCTTCCACCTCCAGAAGGAGGAAGGCTTTCCCTTGTAGACCACATCAGTGATGATGCTCTAGGACACATGTAAGTACAGACTACAAGTCACTGAAACCACAGGGGCTCATTTTTATCTTGAACAACAGAATCTGGCATCGTTTCAGATGTCAGTGGTCACATCAGGAGCCTAGGCTCTTTTCCTCGTCCTGTTCTGCCTCAGCAGCCCCATGAACCTCCAAGAGGAAAGGCAGACTGGGAAGGCCTCCCCTCACCAGCCTCTCTCTTTATCTTGGAGGGAAGTTCCCAGAAGCCTTTGGGGAACTTCTCACATCTCATTGGCCAGAACTGTGTCGTGTGACCATAGCTACAAAGGAAGCTTCGAAAATGGGAATATGGCAATTCAACAGTGAAAAGGGAATAGCATGGCTGTAAGGTAGACAATCAACTCTGCCACATACATAGACTATTATGGGCTGAATGAGTGCCCACCCCTCCCCCCATCCCCAAATTCATATGTTGAAGCCCTACCCCCCAATGTGATTGTACTTGGAGGTGACTAGAATTAGAAGAGGTCATAAGGCTGGGGTTCCATGATGAAAATACTGTCCTTTTACACCAAATCTCTCTCTCTCTCTCTCTCTCTCTCTCTCTCTCTCTCTCTCTGTCCTGGGAGGACACAATGAGAAGGTTGCCATCTACAAGCCAGGAAGCGAGTCTTTACCAGAAACTGAAGCCAGCACCTTGATATTGGACTTCCCAGCCTCCAAAATTATGAGAAATAAATGTCCACTGGTTAAGCCATCTAGTCTATAGTATTTTGTTATGGCAGCCTAACAGGCTATCAATTCAACTGTCTTCAAAAGCACTTTGACCTCCTGATGGGGCTCATTTGTCCCCTGTGGGTGAAGTCACTGAGCTAATCTGGACCGCAGCTCCAAAGCTAAAAGGGAAACTACAGCAATGATAATTTCTCAGAAGTGTTTAGTCCTCACAGCATCTGTAATGAAAGCTTCAATAAGCAACAAAGACAGGAGACTTTTAATGGAAACCCTTTTAGCCTTAGCTTTTCCATCTCCACAAAACTTCCCTTTTTAAACTAAAGGGATTTGGGCAAAGTTCAAATGTAAACAAATTTGTATTGGGTGTGGGCCCCCGGAAGAGGGAGTAAACTATACTGACTCTTAACTTTCTCTGCTTGAACTCTGCACATTAATTCAACTCCCTCTGGAGATTTTTCATTCTGAGATGCCAGGCCTTTTCATTTTCCCACAGGCTGTCTCCCAGTCACAGAAAAACAAAGCAAGGCACCCCCAGCTCCTTGAGACTGTCTGCTTATCACAACCAGTTATTTTAGTCATCCTCATCTCCTAGGCACACTCCATCCAGAAACTGGATTTGATTACCCGTGGGGCTACACCAAAGCCTTGACTACCTATAAGTACAGTAACAGGTAGAAGAAAATGAGAATGGGGGGGAGGGAGGGGAATGACAGTTGGAAAACAAGGAACATAGAAAAATGAATGCGTAAAAGCAAGTAGCCCACATAAGTGAGTGGATATCAGGTGCCACAATGTCTGAAAAGTGGGATAGCCTTTTTCCTAACTGGAATGGCAAGGAGGCTTACTGTTTAAAAAAATACTCGAGATTTCCAAAATTCATATACTTCTGGAGTAAACAGAGGCTTGAGAGAAATAATCACTAATTTTAGTGATGAGAAATAGATACCTAAGTCAGAATCTATTCTAGAGCCTTTAGAACAGCAGTTCTCAACCTGTGGGTCGCGACCCCTTTGAAGGGG
>NW_006292337.1:225116-236558 GCF_000327345.1 Myotis davidii | reverse complement strand
CACTCTTTAAAACAGGATGCTATCAAGGACAATTTATGACTATTGCAATACTTACTATAAATGGGGTTTATGATTACTGTCTCATATTTACTTTACAGCTTCCATCTTTAAGTAAATTCTCTCTCCTAAAATAAAGCCTTAACAATCACCCCTTCCTCTCCACATGCAATTATGTAGAACTCAAACCACCTACCCACTGTGTCTACAGTCCCAATGTCCTTAGCCACCAAGGATGAGACTTTTGCCCAGGGGTGGGCAAACTTTTTGACTCGAGGGCCACAATGGGTTCTTAAACTGGACCAGAGGGCCGGAACAAAAGCATGGATGGAGTGTTTGTGTGAACTAATATAAATTCAAAGTAAACACCATTACATAAAAGGGTACAGTCTTTTTTTCCAAAAGTTTTATTCATTTCAAACGGGCCGAATCCGACCTGCGGGCCATAGTTTGCCCACGGCTGCTTTTGCCCCAAGTACCAACATAGCCTCCATCAGGCTACTCACTCTGGCATTTTAATCAAACCTGTTACTACTTAATAATAATACTACATTCAGATAATATTTTCCCCAAGTCTTCACACATCATCAAGCTACTTAAATCCTATAGCAGAAATACTGATTAAGTAAAAGCATAGGATGGGCTGGTAACTGGTAAATGCTCTGCCTAACACCAGTTCCACATGAAATGGAGAACTCTGCTTCTCTCTCTCCCTGAAGTTACCCAAGCTTTAAACATTTTCATTTCTTCTGTTGTGAGAGGTTCCATTACTTAAGAACTCAGCTTACAGAATTTTCCCATCAGCTCTCACTTCTATCACAGCTCTTTAAAAAAATCTTAAGCCCTAGCTGATTTGGTTCAGTGGATAGAGCATCAGCGTGTGGGCTGAAGGGTTCCCGGGTTTGATTCTGGTCAAGGGCACACGCCTGGGTTGTGGGTTCAATCTCCAGTAAGGGGCGTGCAGGAGACAGCCGATCAATGAGTCTCTCTCATCACTGATGTTTCTCTCTCTCCCTCTCCCTTCCTCTCTGAAATCAATAAAAATCTCAGGACTTCATTTTAACTGTTATCTGTTTTAAAATCTTTTAAAAGGGCAAGAACAAATGACATATCAACATATTGCTAATGAAAACTTATCTTTTACTTATAATGGAAATCATTAATCGGTTCCAGAAGGACAATTATAAAATAATTCCCTAAGAAACTACAGATGTATCAGGATAGCTAACTACTTCCCTTATGCCTTAAAAACAAAACAAAAAACCCTAATCTCAAAAGCTTAATTAAGATAGGATAAGATTCAAAGTAAAATGTAGCCAAAGGGCATGAAAAATGAGATAATTTTTTGAAAGGTTGTTAAGGCAATCCAGAGTTCAAAGAACAAAATCTGGAAATAAATTTCCTACTCCTTAGTCTGTAATCCTACAAATATCAAATTGATAAGATTCCAAGTATTATGGAGTACAATTTATCTGAGATTTTAAAATTCAGTTTATAATACAAAATCTATAAACACAATGGTATGTGTAACACGTTAATTAGAAAGGACACTAACAACTTTACTTTCCTAATTTCATCTATGAATCTTCAGAACTGAAGTCATAAACCTTATTTTCCATTTATAAACTATATTAGCGCTGGAAAAAATTCTGTTACCATCCTTAAATTTCATTATATCTGTTGTCAATATACAAAAACCAATGCTAAAGACTCAGTTATAAGCACTTTCTTTTCTTCAGAGAGTTGCTCTAAAGTGGATAAACTTTCTAAAATACCTCGGATCAATGGCTTTCAAGTTTTGCTGTCTGTAATCCTCTTTACATACAGTGAACCAATTGACACCTGTACTAAAATTAGCTGAAATAAAATTTTCCAGAAGCAATACATAGCCCTTACTATATGCTGTACACCTGACATTTTCATCATTTCACTTTTTTATAAAGCTTGTCATGACCCACTAAATTGATTTCATGACCCTCTAATGCAGCAGTTCTCAACCTGTGAGTCGCGACCCCTTTGGGGGTCGAAGGACCCTTTCACAGGGGTTGCCTAAGACCATCGGAAAACACATATATAATTACATATTGTTTTTGTGATTAATCACTATGCTTTAATTATGTTCAATTTATAACAATGAAAATACACCCTGCGTATCAGATATTTACATTACGATTCATAACAGCAGCAAAATTACAGTTATGAAGTAGCAACAAAAATAATTTTATGGTTGGGGGTCACCACAACATGAGGAACTGTATTAAAGGGCCGCAGCATTATGAAGATTGAGGACCACTGCTCTAATGGATGCAGCTTGAAAAATCCCGCCCTAATTCATTTACTTAAACTTACCACATAATTTGGCAGCACTCTGAATACTAGAGAAGGCACCTGAAAACTCCCAACACATATGCAAATTGAATGAACTGCTGGATGTCAATTATCATCATCCCTTCCAAATGGGAAACACTTAAAAACTATGATCTTAAAAAAGTTTTATTTGGGCTAGTAGTAATGACACTAAAGCCGCCATCTTCTCTTCTGCTTAATCTTTGAACTATCCTTATTCCAATCCTTAAAGAATGACCTCAAATCCTTCTGGCCATGTGTGAATGAGGAAAGGAATACTAATTAAAGATTAAAGAATTATATTTGTTCTTAGGTAAGTCTTTTTTCCTTGCTATGATGGAACATGAGAAATAGAGATGACCCAGAAAGTATTTCCTCTTCTTATTAAAATACTAGAGGCCCAGTGAATGAAATTCGTGGGGTGGGGAGAGGGGGTGTCCCTCAGCCCAGGGCCTGTGCAGGGAGCAGGCCTAAGCCATCAGTTGGATATCCTTAAGAGCCCAGCTTCTGGCTGAGCAGCGCTCCCCCTGTGGGAGTGCACTGAGCACCAGGGGCAGCTCCTGTGTTGAGTGTCTGCCCCCTGGTGGTCAGTGCACATCATAGCAACTGGTCATTCCACCGTTCGGTCGATTTGCATATCAGCCTTTTATTATATAGGATTTTCAATAGTTTCTCAATTATAAATAAAATTATATAATACATAAATATTTAAAATTAACTTTAATGGCATTTGACTTAAAAAAAGTTACAGTGTAACTCATGTTTCTTAATATCAAAACAAAAATTCTGACTGCATATTTTTTTAAGAAGCAGAACAAAAGTCTACAAACAGTAAGAGAAAGTTCTGTAGGCTGGAGGTACTGGACCCAAACAGTCCAAGGCCATTTATCCCCACCACAGAGGAAACAGTAAGAAAGCAAAGAACTGCTCTATTTTTCCTCCTCAGATAAAAAGATAGGGCAACAATGATGGCAGTACAGAAGAAAGAGCCTCGGTTTTAGAGTCAGAGAAACTCAAACCCAGCTCTGTCACATCCTGGCTTGTATGTCCTTAGTTCAATAATAAAAACACTCAAGATAATTACTCAATAAATATTAGCTGTGGGCTGGGCACAGTCCTAAATGCCCATATCCATGACCTCACTGAATTTTCACAACACTCTACGGTAAGTTCTGGGGGCAGAGAGGCTAAGAACTTGCCCAGAATCTTACAATTAGTCATGGGAAGGTCAGAATTCAAACAAATCATTTCGAAACCTTTACAAGCGATCACATTGCCTCTGAGCCCCGGGTTCCTTACCTTTCTCTCAGCATTGCTATGTGGATTAACAAAATGCCTCTGGACTGTCATATAAGGGCTCATCATCACCATGATCTGTAACACAGCTGCCACTAGCACAGGTTACAGAAGTATCTCAGAGAAACTGGTTTCATCTGTTTAAAGTCAGAAATTTCTTTATCTTTTGTTCAGAGTCAGAGGCTTTATCTTTTTTCTTCTACCCTCCTACTGCCCCACCCCTCAAACACTCCTCCCCCAGGAATACCTTTCATTGACCTTAGGAAATATGACCTCTTTCATCAGCAATGGAGGTATGAGTAATACAACAGCTATCATGAGTATATTTACTAAAGGAAGGGAGGTGTGTGTCTAATGTAAGACGGAGCAAAGTTGTCAAGCTTAATTCAAAGCCAAGACAATGACAGGCAGAGAGCAATAAAGACTGGGACTCAGAGGGTGCGGCAGGAGCGCACTGGAACGGCTTAACTTTTTTTTTTAGGGTTAACTTTTTCATCAGAGAAGAGCTTTACCAGCAGCAGCCTGAAGGCAGGAAAGAGACTAGGTGGGTAGTGCTGCCTGAGCTGGATTGGGCTAGTTGTGGCTTGGGGATCTGGCATAAATTAGAGGGGCAGGGCCTCAAATATGCCAGGAATTCTGCTGAAGGAAATAAACAATCTCAGGATGGAGGGTAGGATTACATTAACATTGGTTTTTGGAAACAGGAAGTACCAGTACAAAGTAGCTAATAAGTTTGGACAGAATTTTTCAAAAAAAGGGTTACATTCTCTTTCTTTCCTTCTACATTAGTTGGCCAATGCTTTCCTCTCCACTTTCTTACACACACACACACACACACACACACACACACAGTCTAAATGGAGGCACTGAGAGCCTGTTCAAGGGAAATAACCAAAGTACATCAACAAATTTAATTTAACCAAGTTGATGAAAGACATGCTGATAATATGCCATCACCTAACTACTGATCAGGTCACTTTTTAAAACAAATATGCAGTAACTGCATGAGTATGTATGCCCCTATGGCGAAACAAGCTAAGTATAAATGTTAGACTTAAATTGTTAGCTGTCATAGCCACAGTGGATCATAATGCCTGCTCATATTGGTACTGAGCAGTTTAGCTCTTTTACATTACACATTATCATTAATTATTACATAAACTACCTTCCAAGTAATAAGAAAGCACTGGTTTGCCATACCAAAGGAGAATATAATCCATAAGTTTAACTTGGAAAAAGCACCCATAGTCTAAATGACATAAGTTGAATTTATAAATGTTCACAAAACAAGACACTGTTATTATAAAGCTATTTAATAATCTGACAAGATACAATGGTTTTTTTTACTCTTAAGAAAAAAATTAATTATGGAACTACTTACTAAATTAAATAATATTATCTAACAAAAGTAGATTTACTAATACATCTATTATTTGAATTAAATTAAGTACTGATGACATTATAAACCCAGGATCATTAATGTCATTCCCACTGACATAATTTAATACTTGATTAGAAAAATAACATACAAAGTATACTAGACAAAGATTTTATTTCTGTCTGTAATCTAGTTGTATTTTGCATCATTCTTATTTTTAAAAAATGAGTTCTGTTCCCTAGCCCCATTAAAAACAAATTTTGTTTTCAAATGGCTCACTGCAGAGATGAAAAGATTCAACTCAGTGAGTTGGAATAATTGGACATTATTCATTTCTTCATTACATTTGTTACTGACCATTTTCTTTATAGTTAACTAAGCACTTTGTTTTGTCAAAGGGCACAGGTCCCAGCATCAGAAATGCCAAGTCCTATTAGCAGCTCTGCTGCCCTCAGGCACTGTGCCTTAGGAAAATGATAGTGGCCCTTGGGGTCAGAGGTTCTCACTAGTGAGGACATTCTGATCCAAACTTGCTGACTTACACGCACATACACACACACACACTCACACACACACACACACACACACACACACACACACACACACACACACTCTGCACTGGGCACCACAGTCAGGCTCTATTTCAAAGCCACATGCACTTCCCCAAACCCCCCACCAAACACACACACAAAAGGGAACCATGAGAAATCTGCATTTTACCTGTCTGCAGCTATAATACATGACTCCTAAGAGATCTATGACCCATAAGAAATCCGTATCAAAGCTTGTGTCTGAATGTAGTCCCCCACTGCTGTGATGGGCCTTTCACTATTTGGAGGGGTCAGGCAGAGACAGAAGGCAAAGAGCAGTAACAGTATTACATTCCCTTCTCAATATCAATATAAAAAGAGCACTGTTTGACGAATGAAGATTACTTTAAAATGGCTTCCCAAAGAGTCCTGCCCTGTCCTCAGAACCAACTGATCTGAAAGTCAGTATTTGATATCAGAAATTTACAATCCAGTAGTCCAGGGTTACTCCACCCCAAAAGCATAGAAGATCCACAAGTACTGATGACAGAGTTTCTGGACTGTTCCTGGCTTGGCCAGGATGCTGTGATTGGAAAAGGAAATAGACTAGTCAGCACTCCACATGCCAACTATTGGCTAGGTCACAATATTCTCATCTATCGCAGCCCTGACCAAATGAATGAGAGTTCTGCTCTTGACATAACAAAGCTGTGCGGTCCTCTGAGTTGATGAGCAATCTACTTGGAGCTCTGCTCGACAGGACATCGGGACTCTGTTTGACGTGATGAGGGCCACAGGCCAACAGCTGGTCTCCACAGTTCAGCTGCAATGTAATTCAGGGTAAAAATTCAGAAGGCCACCTTGGTATTGTGCTTCTCAGATATACCCAGATACCAACAGTTCCATGGCTAAAAAAACAGTACTGATGTTTTCATTATTGAATAGAAAAATGTCAAAGCAGGCAACCTGCACTAAGAATTATCTTTCTTCCTATGGGACTGTCTAAAAATGTAAATTGAGTTAGGTCACTCCCCAGTAGCTTCTGGCACTCACTCCTACCTGATCTGACCTGGGCCTGCTTCTCATACCTCATCTCAGCCTCTCCTCCAGCCTTGTTCCCTGCACTCCAGACAGTTAGGCCTTCATTTCTTACCTGGCCCACCCAGTCTTTGCACATGCAAATCCCCCAACCTAGAGCACACCCCTCCCAAGTCAACCCCATCCCAAATCTCTCCTACCACTTGCTCATCTTCACCCTTTTAACTTCTACTCAAATATCACCTTCTCATATCACCCTATTAGCTTGGGTCCTTTCCCCATCAGTCTCTGTTCTAAGCTTGTGCCCCAACTCTCACAGTCTAGACATGTTTAACTGATGCTGAGTACACATTATGTCATCATCTCCCCAGTAGTTATATATAGCTAAGGACAAGGGCTATTTCTCTCTTATACACCATTGTATCACCAGGATTTAAAATATATTAAATATTCAACTAGCATTTGCTAATGCAATTCAATGTCTCAATAAGTTTTGCATGAAAGATGCAGGCCATAAACATTTTTATTTGCCCTAAATTGGCCATGATACAAAAAAAGTTATTCACTGATCATGGGTAAAATTTATTTCTACTCTCTCTATTTATCCCTACCCTGGTTGGATCTGTGCTCATCTGCAATGGGATTTTTTTTTAATAATTCAAAATATATAACAGAAACTATATTATCAATGATGGTTGGTTCCCACATAATCCAGACATTCTACTCCTCGTACTAGTTAATATTTATTCAGTGCTTCCTCGTGATTAAAATGGTTCCAGGTATCATTTTAAACACTGTATAGTTCATCTCAGCTAACCTCAGCACAGTTCTATGAGGGAGATATTATTATCCCCATGACAGAGGAGAGGCTGAGGCACAAGGACAACCTCCCCAGAGTCATGGAGCTAGAAGAGCCTATCGGCACTCAGCCCAGGGGGTCTGTTGCCAGAGCTTGAGCTTTTCACTACTGCACTGTGTTTTATCTCTTGCTGAAGTAGTCCACAGGCTGGAAGAGAAAATATTTTAAAGTTTTAGAAAAAAACTAAACTTACTTTTTGGCCCTCTACCTCAGCCCAGGTAATTCCCTCCTAATTCCTCCAGCTTGTCTTCCCTGTGCCCTCCCACTTTCCTGAGCTCCCCCATTAAGGCACCTCTATGCTTTGGCATTCAGAACACCGTCCATGACTTTCCTCTCCCACCTGTGCGTGCACACACAGGTGCACTCGCACACACACGTTTCTGAAGCTCCTATTTGCTCTCTCTAGCTTTTAGAAGTCAGGAGGTAAATAAATCACCTAATTATTTCACCCTGAGATGTAAAAGGTAAATGACTTGACCTTTCTAGAGATGCCAAAATGCATAACCTTTACAATGTTACTTGAGAACAGAGTTTGAATTATTACACAGCCTAAAAATGACCAAAATTGGGTGGAAATTTCAAGAACTGTCCAGAAAGTTAATTAAACAGAGAGGCTAACTGGCACCCACTCAGCTGGTCCTAAATTTTCCTAACTGTATTCCTTCCTTGGATTCTGAACTCTAATAACTGTGCTCCTGGTGAGCATAGGAAGGACTGAGAAACTGGGGAATGGGTGAAGAGTTGAGCAGGAAGATTCTAAATCTAGTGTTCAGAGTTGGAGACCACCTATACCAGCGGTTCTCAACCTGTGGGTCGCGACCCCTTTGGCGGTCGAACGACCCTTTCACAGGAGTCACCTAAGACCATCCTGCATATCAGATATTTACATTACAATTCATAACAGTAGCAACATTACAGTTATGAAGTAGCAACGAAAATAATTTTATGGTTGGGTACAACATGAGGAACTGTATTTAAAGGGCCAGAAGGTGGAGAACCACTGACCTACACTCTTACACTAGATTGCTGATTTTTTTAAGTCACATCAACACCTTAATATGTTCTGCCAAGTAGTGTATAATAAGAATGTGCCCAAAGAGCTTGAATCTTATTAGCTACCAAAAGCTAAACGTGAGAGGAAGCCCTTAGTAGCAGCTGAAGATGTAGGGGAAAGAAAACCAAAATGGAGTTGTATGGGTCCAACTAAAAAGAGCAGAAAAATAATATATACCCCAAGAGGACATGCTAATTTTGTTTATTTACACATGAACCAAGTGGCTTAACCTCCATTTTCTTTCAAACAGTCTACTTCTATGGTTTTCAACACTGGCTTGCACATCACAACCAGCTGTGGAACTTAAAAAAAAAAAAGCAGTGTCTAGGAGGTCCAGGAGAGAACCACTAAATCATGACCAGTCATGCCTACAACATAACACAGCCATGTAAAGAGGGAAGGCTGGTCAGGACTGCAAAAGCCAATTAGTCCACATATCTCCTCTCCCTCCATCTCCAAGACCAAGCAACTGAACTGATGATCAAGGAGCCAACCACCCTTTACTGAGCACCTGTGCCAGGACTGAGTACCAAGAACACATGGCCAACAACTAGTGGAAACCTTACCAGGGAAATTTAAGTTACTTTATTCTTTTTTTAAAGGAGCTTTTAGAACCTTTTAAAAGTCCCCCGCAAGCAATTTCAATAAATGTTATTGAACTTAAGTCCTTTCAGCCTTCTCAAAGTATAAAGAAAACTATACTCGTTTAAATTTTAATATTTCAACTTCCTTCCCAGGCTGAAAAATTCTAGCTCTTTTCATTTTTCACATGATCTCCAGGTTTATAAATCTACAACTCCTGCCTGCCCAATATCATTTCAACTGGCATTACCGAACACCTGACCCAACTCAACAGCTTGATCAGATAACCAATCAGTATTTGCTCAGTGCCCCTTAGACAAAGTTGGTCCCATCAGCATTCTGGATTTCATCTTTTCTTTCTTTCTTTCTCCCCCCGCACCCCCCACTTGGAACAAATCACAGGATCAGGGGATATAAAAGATGTGCAAGAGTCCCTTTTAAATAGTGTTTAGTCTTTCTGTAAATACTAAACCAAGATATATAACAAACTAACATTAGAGAATATCACATGCGGATTTAAAACTTAATTGTATGACTAGTAGGGACAACAGGTTGGTCAGTATGCAAAAGCTCGATTGAAGTAAGCCTAGAAAGAAGGGTTTGGCCAAGCAGGATATTTTAAGGAGAACCAAGGGCCCACAGATGGGAGAAACAATGGAGACATCAGCCTGGCTGAATCAAGGAGGACTCACTCTGTAAGTGGCAGGATATAAGGCTGAATAAATAGAAGAAGCAGTTAGCGTAGGACTCTGAAACCAGATGTAGTTTATCTGCGACAGGTCCCTGAGAAGGAGTCCTACATCAAAAATCATGTCGAAAATGCCAAAGGCCCAATATTTACAAACTAGAGGCCCAGTACACGAAATTCGTGATTCCGGCCCTGGGGGGGGGGGGGCGTCCCTCAGCCCAATGTGTACCCTCTCCAATGTGGACCTCTGGCTCCTAACCGCTTGCCTGCCTGCCCCCTAACCATTCTGCCTTCCAGCCTGATCCCCCTAACTGCTCTCCCCTGCCAGCCTGATCCCCCTAACTGCCCTCCCCTGCTGGCCTGGTCACCCCTATTAAATTTTTTTAAAAATCTCATCCCCTTCACACATAATTGTATTTGACTTCCTTATTGGCTTCTCCCTCTCACACAATTTTTCTCTCTCCTTTATGTAACACTTTTTCCTACTGACTCATCATTTGTAAACTTTTCTTTCCTCCTTATTTCCTACTTCTGTTCCATCATCTTTCTTCCCATCTTTCTCCTACCCTCACTTCCTCCCTTCCCACATTCCTTCTTTCCTTTATCTTCACTCGTTTCCTCCCTCCCCTTTTCCTTCCTTCCCACCTTAATTTTTTTCTTCACTTCCTCCCTCAGACCTGCTTTGCTCCCTGCTCCATATCTTCCCTCTTCCTAGTCTCCTTTTAAGCTCTACCGGCTCCCCTTAAAACTTTTCTTCCCTCCCTCTTTCTCTCTCATCCTACCTTTCCCATACACTTTTCTCTACTTCCACTGTTTTAATATCTATTCATCTACCTGCCTAATTATTCACTATCATTTATCTTTTTTCTTTTCTGACTCCTACTTTTAAAATCTGTTCCCAGTACACAACTACTTGATTTTCTTTATAGCTCCTACAGTTCACTCATACATCCTCTTTCCTTCTTTAACTCTGTTCTCTACTGATTTCTTTATAAAGTTCTTCCCTCCTTCCCTTCTTCCCCATCTTCCCCCCTCCTCCCTCACACTCTTTTACTCTTTTTACAGGCTAATTAAAAATTCTATGCTTTTCATCCTTAGTACTGACTGCTTTCCTCTCTGGGACCCATAGCTGCCTCTGTTAGGGCACTTGGGCCCCTCTCACACCAGCTTTGAGGGGCCAAGCAATGGCACAGCTGTCTCTTGCCTAGCGTGGCCCGCGCCTCCCCACTCCGAGTTGGGGGAGGGTCCAGCTGGCTCAAGCCAGCGTCCATTGCAGGGACCAGGGACTGCTGTGTTACATGCATGCGCATGTGCATTCATGCACGCGGGAGGCTTTTCTCCCATTGAGTGCTGAAGTGGGGGGGGGGATGTGGAGGCGTGTGGCATCCCCAGGCAGAGTGCTCTCAGACGGGGTGCAGTGTTGAGGGGGTGTTTGTTGGGCACGTGCACCCAGGAGAAAAAGAGGACTCCAGTGCCGGGGGCAGGGAAGCGAGTTTCACATAAAGTCCCCCTGTTGCACGTGCACCTGCTGGTCTGTCAATATACCAATTGGCTGTTACTGGGACAGCAAAGCGAGTTTCACATAAAGTCCCCCTGTTGCACGCGCACCTGCTGGTCTGTCAATATACCAATTGGTTGTTACTGGGACAGCATAACGGACAATTAGCATATTAT
>NW_006292337.1:219233-224931 GCF_000327345.1 Myotis davidii | reverse complement strand
ATGAGCATATTGGCCAACTATCTGGCCTTGCAACTGGAATTTTGTTCTCTAAACATATGACCATCAACTGTATGTCAGGCATGATTTTGACAAGTTTGAGTCAAGCTTAAAATGCAACAAAGCCTTTGATCCCCTGTCTTTCAAAAGAGTTATGTATAATAACTGGAAAGCAAATGCAACCTTGTGTATACTATACAAGAGACAATCTGAGTTCATTCTTCCATTAATACATATCAAGTATTTATTCTGTCTCCTAAGTGCCAGGCACTGTTCTCGATGGAGTGGAACTAGCAATTAGCAGCAGATGAAACAACGCTCTGCCCTTGTGAAGCCTATATTATGTGGGGCAGGCAGACAATAAGCAAGTAAACAGAAATATAATATCAGCTACTAATAAGTGCTATGGAGAAAATACAGGTAAGGAAATAGAGAATGGCAGGCTGCACTATTTGGGATGTTCAAGGAAGACTTCATTAAGCAGAGAGCAGACACCTGAATGGTATTTGAGCAAAGTTCTAATGAAGGGAGGGAGCAAGCCATGTGCTATTGTGGAGAAAGAGTTCCATTCCAGAAAGAGCCACCAGCAAGTGAGAGGCCAAGACCAGAGGCAAGGAGGCACCAGGGGCTGCAGCACAGGAAGCCCACGAAGAGGGAAGATGGGAACAGTAATTAGAAACCAGATTATGGCAAGGATTTCAGATCCTATTCTCAATACTGCAGGTTGGCAAGGGTAAAACGCCCCTGTGGTTTATGGTTATGGTAATACAATAAACGAGGTCCTTGTTCCTTACTTAGGCTCTGCAAATCCTTCCCAACCCAGCCTATTACATAAAAGATAATGTAAATGCTCTTTGCATTTATCTAAGAAATAACTAAATGCAAAGAGCAGTTTCAATAATAAAAAGAAGAAACCACTAGGTATATTTGGAGTACATTTCCTAGCCTCCCAAATGTTCCACTCATAAAGTCTGATGGAAATTAAATTACAATATTTCCAAATTTAATGTTGACTTTAACCATTAGGGATATCCCCAAGTAGAATACCTCAGTGGTTTAAACAGAGGATGGAATGGCCTTTTAATGTAAAACAATATTAGAACAGGCAATTAAATGAAGTAGTTTCCCATCACAATTTACACTTCAAAGTGAGATGTGCCTTTTAGTAAACAGTTTTGGGAGTGACTGCAAACACTGCCTGTCACTAACTTATTAACTAACGCCATAGCACTGGAGTTCAGCTGGAAATGTCAAAGTGATAATGTTCTCATCTATAAGATGGTAAGTAGAGGAAGTGAAACCACTCATTTCCTGCTTTATGAATGTTTTGTAGCTTCTGTTTACATCTTAATAATCACTTATTTATATTATAAGGAACATAAAACAAAGAAATACCAACAATGGATAAAGTCCTCCATTTTTTAGGAAAACAGACCATCAGCAGATTTGGATTCCTGTCTACAGACAAGAGGACAAAAGCCTTAGTGCAACAATGCTTCAGTACAACACCACATCAGCAACATCACAGTGAGCAAACATCCTTTCTAAATCCAGGGGTAAAAGCAGGGAACTAATCCTCAGATTCATGAGCTGCCCTTTTCATTTCTCTGAAGCTACTTCAATTTCCACCCATAAATTATGAAGAGAAACACACCACTGGCAAAATGACTCAGAGGCAATGGCCAAGAGGTTAACTACATGTTAATTTCCAAAGTTCATCTCCACTGTGAGAGTAGCTCTATTATCACCATAGGACAGTGATGGCAAACCTATGACACGCGTGTCAGAGGTGACACGCGAACTCATTTTTTTCGTTGATTTTTCTTTGTTAAATGGCATTTAAATATATAAAGTAAATATCAAAAATATAAATCTTTGTTTTCCTATGGTTGCAAATATCAAAAAATTTCTATATGTGACACGGCACCAGAGTTAAGTTAGGGTTTTTCAAAATGCTGACACTCCGAGCTCAAAAGGTTCGCCATCACTGCCATAGGACAAGATCCTTTTACTATTTATTTAGATAGGAATTAGAACTTGCCTGAGGTGTAACACAAAGGCAGAAACTCAAATTATGTCTCTGCTTTTAAAGTTTGACAATTAATGCTTTTCTTGAATAAGTCTTGAATAAAGTTTCTCTAATAAATCAACTGCTATTAACATACAAAGGGAAAGTTCTAAGGCTCAAAATAGCAACAGAAAGGGTACAATACTATATTAAACAAATCAAAAACTTTGGGTGAAAAAAAAACGAATCTTTGTTAGCACTTAAATACTGGGGTTTTACTTACAAAAGGTGGCCTATGAATGAGAAAAGCAATTTAATAGACATCCTTATTTCTGTATTTTTAAAACAAAAAACTTATTTTTCCCCCCTGAGTTTCGAAGCAATACGCTGATCACAGAAAATTTAGGAAATACAGAAAAGTATAACGAAAATATAATATCATCCATGAATGCATCACTACACATATTCTTATTTCAATATATTTTCCTTTCAATTAATGCACACATCTCTTCATTTTTTTAGCAAAATTGGGATCATACTGAGTAGACAATTTATTTATTACACTTATAAGCTTTTCATCTGTAGGAAAATGCTTTTAAATTATGGCTGCATAATATGCCATTATGATGGGAACAAAACCAGCTCCACTGGAGCCAGACTGGACCTTGGTTCAGCTATCTTGGTACTTGAGTTCTGGCTAAGAAGGAATTCAGAGTCAAGACTCAAACTATACAAGTTTACTTAAAAAGTCACAGAGGTAGAAGAAGTGAGCTGCAGAAGAAATGGGTTCTTTCTGAAGGCCTTTGAGCTTAGGAGAGAGAGAGGTAAAGGTAACACCTAGGGGAAAGAAGAGAGGAAGAGGAAAGGCACTTTTGTGCCCATGCCCCGCAGGTCTGATGGGTCCTCAGCCCTTAAGACAGTGGTTCTCAACCTTGGCTGCACATTAGAATCACCTGAGAATCTTTTTAAAATCCTGATTTCTGGGCCGCATCTTCCGGAAATTCAGTTTGTTTGTTATGGGGTTGGGCCACAACATTAGTAACAGAGAAACAGAATTTCTGGAGGATGAGGCCCAGAAATGAGGACTTTAAAAAGATTCCCAGGTGATTCTAATGTGCAGCCAAGGTTGAGAACCACTGCCTTAGGACTTTAAGGGGGTGGGGGAATTTTAAGGGAGGTCCCAGGGGGAGGATCTCCACAGAATACTCATTAGCTTTCCTGGTGTGTCCTTTCAGGGTCATGGTCTCCACTGCTTGGTCAGTGCCAGGGCAGAGGGGAATTAGTCAATGCAGCTGACTCTAATGTCAGACATGGCATCACTTGTCTGGTTTTGCTGCTTTTCTGGGCCTGGAGCTGAAACACACTGAGGCCTAAATGTTATTCCTAAAGGTTAATGCCTAAGGGAGTGGTCATGCAAGGGCCCGGCCCACATGAGAGTCACATGAGGCCAAACCCTTGTTCTTCTTCTAAGGGGGATACCACATGACTTCGAGATGCCAGAGGAAGGGTCCAAACTGCATAACCAGCAACATGAAGTCTAAACCACCTGACTAACAATATGAAAGGTCTAAATCATATGACCAGTAATATGTTAGGGGAGGAAAGGTTAACCTGGGGGCAAGGTTCTTGTTATTCCAGTTTTGCCCCTTGCTAGGCAGTGGGGCTTTCCTCCTGGTGACCTTCTATATTGGGTCATCATCCTTGCTCTGATCATGCTTGTCTAACTAACTACCACAATTACATGGATGTATTATAACTGACTTAACTATCCATCCCTCTTCTGTCCTATTCAAAATGCAAGATAAATTAAAGAATTTTAACATAACGGAGTAGAAAAAGATTATTGTTATGGTTCTAAAATCCACATTGTATCTAACCTTTAAGAAACTACTAGTTGTCAAGTTTTGTTTTGGCATAAAAGAAGAATATCCATATCTATCTGAAAAGATTATTTCAATGCTCCTGCCTTTCCCAGTTGCATATCTGTGTGAGATGGGATTTTCTGCATACACTTAACCAATACAACTTATCAATAGACCATGCAGAAATAGATATGAGAACCCAGGTACTTTCTTTTAAAGCTGATAATGAAACAGATTTATAAAGTTATAAAACAGTGCCACTCTTCTCACTAAATTCTTTGTTTTGAAAAGAGTTATTTTTCATTAAAAAAATCAAACAAGTGTTGTTCAGTTGTTAGAGCATTGGCCAGTGCACCAAAGGGTCCCGGATTCAGTTCCCTGTCAAGGGCATATACCTGGGTGGCAAGTTCAATACCCAGACCCTGTTGGGGCGCATATGGAAGCAACCAACTGATGTGTCTCTCTCACATTGATGTTTCTCTGTCTCTCTCCACCCCCCACCCTTCTCCCTCCTTCCCTTTCACTCTCTCTAAAAATCAGTGGAGAAGATATCCTTGGATGAGGATTAACAAATAATAAATAAATAAATAATCATTAAAGTGACTTGTACAAATGCAGACAATGTCATTCATCTCTTTTTGTTTCGAAAAATTATTTTTTTCATCACAAAAGATCTCTTTGTCAATGTGTAATGTGTTTATTGTTACTTTTGTTGATTTTAAGTGAATTTTAACTTTCTTAGTCTTAATGCCTAACACAGTAAATATCAATAGATATAACAACAGAAAAAATTCTTTGGGGCCTCAACTACTTTTTATTTATTTATTTTTTAATATATTTTATTGATTTTTTACAAAGAGGAAGGGAGAGAGATAGAAAGTCAGAAACATCGATGAGAGAGAAACATCGATCAGCTGCCTTCTGCACACCCCCTACTGGGGATGTGCCTGCAACCAAGGTACATGCCCTTGACCGGAATTGAACCTGGACCCTTTCAGTCCGCAGGCCGACGCTCTATCCACTGAGCCAAACCAGTCAGGGCAACTACTTTTTAAACAATGTAAAGGGGTCCTGAGATCAAAAAGTTTGAAAACCACTACTAGTGGTTCTCAACCTTCTGGCCCTTTAAATACAGTTCCTCATGTTGTGACTCAACCATAAAATTATTTTTGTTGCTACTTCATAACTGTAATGTTACCACTGTTATGAATCGTAATGTAAACATCTGATATGCAGGATGGTCTTAGGCGACCCCTGTGAAAGGGTCGTTCGACCGCCAAAGGGGTCATGACCCACAGGTTGAGAACCGCTACAATAGGCTATAGAGAAAAGGCTCTCTTTATCAAATAAATAAACCCATGCACTATTCTGTTTCCTTGTCAATGATGTCTGCTTAATATGAGACTCTCCAAAACCTTTCACAGATTAGTGTCTCTGTTGGGTGAAACCTTCCTCTACCAGCCAAAGACTTAGTATATTTCAGTATTCAATTACCAAACACTTTTCAAAGCAGCTATTGCAAGGTAAACAGGACCCCAGAAAATCAGAGATGTAGATCTCTAAACACTGCTACCTCTCCACTTGTTGGTTTAAAAAACATATACCGTATTTGCCGGCGTATAAGACGATTTTTTGGCCCTGAAAAATATGCCTCCAAGTGGGGGGTCGTCTTATACGCCAGGTACACTTCAGATAGACTGCCCATAGTGCTTGCCCCGTGCCATAGTGGCCTCCCGATGCCCGCCCACTTCATTCCACATACCGTTCAGGCATCAGCAGAGCTGCTGGGTGTATGCTCGGCTGTTATGCGATTTTGCTGTTATGCGATTTT
>NW_006292337.1:218360-218775 GCF_000327345.1 Myotis davidii | reverse complement strand
ATGATATGTTTGATTACATACAGCCTTGTGACAGTTTTCCTGCATGTCATAAGCATTAGAATATAAATTAAAATGGTAAAATCAAATCTGATATTGTTTTGCCTTTTATTTGGTGTGTGGAAGGTGTGCGGAAGAGGGGGTAGTCTTATACGGCGAGTATATAACAAACTCTGTATTTTGAGTGGAAATGTTAGGGGGTCGTCTTATACGCCCAGTCGTCTTATACGCCGGCAAATACGGTATATCAAACTATATCTGGGTAAGAGCATAATGATTCCGATGTGGTGCCAGATACACTTATCTTCGTCATCATTTGTTTTTACTTCCTCCTACCAAAATCACACAAGCAATTCTGTGAACACTGCAGGCCAAATGACACATGCTCCCTTCCAACTACCAGTGCCCAGAACTCAAT
>NW_006292337.1:217419-217962 GCF_000327345.1 Myotis davidii | reverse complement strand
CAGAAAGAAAGAAAAAGAAACTAGGCCATCAACTTACACCACCATACACAAGAATAAACTACAATGGGTAAAAGACTTAAATGTCAGTCATGAAACCATAAAAATCCTAGAAGAAACCAGACGCAGCAAAATCTCAGCCATCTATTGTAGTAATATGTTTGCGAATACATCACCAAGGGCAAGGGAAACAAATTAAAAAATAAACAAATGGGACTACATCAATATTAAAGGCTTCTGCACACCAAAAGAAACTATTAACAAAATGAAAAGGGAGCCCACTGTATGGGAGAACATATCTGCCAATGATACATCTGAGAAGGGGTTAATTTCCAAAATATATAAAGAACTCATACAACTTAACAAAAGGAAGACAAATAATCCAATTAAAAATGGGCAAAGGCCCCAAATAGACACTTCTCCAAAGTGACCATACAGACGGCCAACAGACACACGAAAAAATGCTTCAAGTCACTAATCATCGGAGAGATGCAAACTGAAACGACAAGGAGGGATCGCCTCACACCCGGTCAGAGCGGCTGGGGG